>NC_079892.1:110519-160920 GCF_024868665.1 Triplophysa rosa | reverse complement strand
AATCTACTGTTTACTTAATTATAACGCACCTGACAATCAATCAGTTGCAAAGATTTAGGCCCACAGCCACAGAAAGAAAATCGACTCCCAGCAGCTCGGATGATCCACAGTTCTCTGACCACACCCTGGGTCCCTCCAACAGCACTTCGGCTGCAGGTGTAAATCAACCACCCGCTCCGGTTGACACGACACAGATAGCGATGCATCGGAGACTACAGCGTCAACTCAGGTTCAGAAGTTCACAGAAAGACGATCAAAAAGGCGTAAATATGATGAGAAATGCATTTCATATGGATTTACTTACATTGGCAGTGACGAAAATCCCAAAGTCACATTGTTACTACATACTGATGTACGATGGCTGTCCAGGGGAAAGGTTCTCACACGATTGTTTGAATTGAGGGATGAACTTAAAGCTTTTTTTATTGACCATCCCTTTGAATTGAGTAACCGCTTACATGACAAAGAGTGGCTTACAATATTGGCCTATCTGGGTGATGTTTTTTCCCATCTGAATGAGTTGAACATCGGATTGCAGGGAGTTGCCACAACCATATTTAATGTACAGGACAAAACTGAGACCATGATCAGAAAGATTGCTCTCTGGACTAATTGCATTAACGAGAATAACATCGAAGCCTTTTCATCATTGCATGATTTTTTGCTAGAAAACGAACTCAGCCTTATTAACAGCGTTAAGCGTGACATAATGAAACACCTTTCTGAGTTGTCTTCGCAGTTGCGCAAGTACTTTCCCGAGACAGACAATTCAAACGCCTCGATTCGCAATCCATTCTCTGCAAACAGCACAGCGCACCTTCCTGTTTCTGAGCGAGAGTCTCATTGAAATCTCTATGAGTGGCGCTTTGAGAATTGACTTCGCACAAAAATTACTGACAGACTTCTGGATAGCTTTGCATGCAGAGTATCCTGCCTTAGCCGATCGCACTTTGAAAACATTACTGCCCTTCTCCACAACGTATCTTTGTGAGAGTGGGTTTTCAGCACTTGCCCACAGAAAGAACAAATATCGACACAGACTCTGCATAGAGAATGATTTGAGACTCAGACTTTCTCCGATACAACCAAACATCACAGAGTTATGCAAGTCATTTCAAGCACATCCATCTCATTAAACAGTGAGTCATTTATTTATATATGAGTCATATATCATTTATTGTTTGATAAAAAGAAAATTACATGTATTTAGAATGCAAATAAAAAAATGTTTGAGACCACAATTGTTACTGTAAGAAAGGGGGTACGCAGAATGATGTTAAATCCCTGGGGGGGTACGCCATTGTAAAATGTTTGGGAACCACTGGCCTAGGCTATAAGAAGATTGCCAAGACCCTGAAACTGAGCTGCAGCACGGTAGCCAAGACCATGCAGCAGTTTAACAGGACAGGTTCCACTCAGAACAGGCCTTGCCATGGTCGACCAAAGAAGTTGGAAGGCATGTCCAACGCTAGATACAGGATTTAAACGGCGCACTCTTCCCAGTTTGTGGGAAAGCAGTTTGTTTCAGCTGAAGTTAATTGAAGCGTGTAAGTGTATTGATTAATCTTGTCTTAAAGAGTTTAAACGCAGTTTTGTTGCTTTGTTTACTACCGTGTTTGTCACGTGTTGAAGTCGCCTTTGTTCTCGTGCTGGTTTCGTTTGTTATTGGGAGATATTGGAAGGCATGTCCTGCTGAAATAAATTGCGTGATTCAGACGGGTATATATGTGTGCAGAGGTGGGTAGTAAAGAGCTACATTTACTCTGTTACATTTACTTGGAAATATGTACTTTTTAAGTAAAATTAAAACATAACACCGACTGTGACGTTACAGTCGGGATGTACGCCCCCAACGTTGCATATACCCGCCCATGTTCTAGACCAGCCGGATGTGCACAGCCAAATCATCGGAAGTTTTGCAGGTATTGTGATTAGGGTTGGGCGATTTCTACCAAATTGGCATCGGACGATGTCTACACTCTACTGTGAAACCTCCCGATGGACGATGACTTACTACAGTAGTTGTCTTCTTTAAACAAGCCGTGACGTTATGAAGTGAGGAGTGTCTAGGCGATAGCTGCACAGAGACACTTCTTCTTTATACAGCGCGAGCTGGGAACTTATCAAGTCAGGAGTCTGTACAGTGCAGTACAAGCATCTCATGTAAAAACTCATGCGCATTTTCTTTATACAACGAGAGCTGCGCAGACATGCGTCTTCTTTATACAGTTATAAAGTCAGACGGGTCTGCGCAAGCTTTTCTTTTTTAAACTGCGCGAGCTGCAGAATTATAAAGTCTGATCTGCGTCTGATCTGTATTGTGCGAGTTTATATGCCCATTAAGCCCTGTTTATATTTGTTTACAATGCACTTTGAAGCACAGAGCAGTGAGAGTCACGTAACGAAAGTGAATAGGAGCGCTTTTCGAACCTGGGACCATATCAAGCGGGCTTCACTCAACGTTTTGATACTGATTTAAGAAAGGGGGCAATTCTGACTATATTACCATTAGAACCCCTGCCGCTACCAGTAAGCAATGATCTTATCCACTTTTTCCATTTCACATCTGACAGTAGCGATATGTTTGCTGTGTGAGCTAGTGGCATGAGCCTCGCAGCCTCGGGATCATTTTTGCACATAATAAACCCACATACCTTCTATGTAGATATCAGAGAACAATATAACATATTGTTTCAATTAATTCTTTGGCACCTTTAACTTTTTGCACTTCTATTTATTCTCTTCTTGTTATTTGTATTCCTTATTCCCCGTTTTTGACTATGTGTTTTCAAATTCCTACTGTCACTACATCTCATAAATCACCGGTATCATGTAGAAGCCCATGCATGCTAATAACCTGCGCACTCTTTCAGCACCCACAACTACCTCAATTACATTTCCTATTGGTTTATGGAACTGCCAATCTGCTGTAAATAAAGAAGATTTCATCACAGCTATTGTTAAACATTCTGGTCTTTCTCTTTTAGCACTTACTGAAACCTGGATCAAGCCAGAGGACACCGCCACACCGGCTGCTCTCTCAAATAACTACACTTTCTCCCACAGCCCACGCATATCAGGGAGGGGTGCAGGAACTGGTCACTTATCCCCAACGTCTGGAAATTCAAACAGCTGGCACCCTCGTGTGACAACATCTCCTTTGAGTCACATGCTGTTACTATCATCCACCCTGTTAAAACTCATGTTGTGGTTATCTATCGTCCCCCAGGTCAGCTTGGACATTTCTTAGAGGAGTTGGATACGCTTCTGTCATCCTTCCCCGATGATGGTACTCCTCTGGTGGTACTTGGAGACTTCAACATCCACCTTGAAAAACCACAGGCTGCCAACTTCAACAATCTGACTGCGCCGTTTGACCTCAAGCGAGCTCCCACTTCAGTAACCCAAAAGTCTGGTAATCAACTAGATCTTATCTACACACGATACTGCTCCACTCATCACTCCCAGGTCACCCCGCTGCACATGTCGGATCATTTCCTCATCACTCTTGATCTCGACATAACTTCTTCAGACACTACACATGCTTCCCCACTGGTCACATTCCAGCGCAACCTACGGACACTCTCCCTCTCGCTTATCCTCTGCGGTCTCTGCAACGCTCCCTCCCTCTGAACAGCTCTCTCTCTTGGATGCTAACAGTGCCACCGACACTCTTTGCTCCACACTAACCTCCTGCTTAGATAGCTTATGCCCTCTAACATCTAGGCCATCTTGTGCATTCCCTTCTGCACCCTGGTCATCTGATGTTCTCCGTAAGCATCGCGCCACGCTCAGGTCTGCTGAGAGAAAGTGGCGCAAATCTAAAGAACCTACTGTCCTCCGTCTCTATCAGTTTCTCCTCTCTTCTTTCTCTGCTGTTGTCTCCTCTGCAAAAACCCAGTACTACCACGCTAAAATCAACAACTCGCCTGACTCTCGTACTCTCTTTAAAACCTTCTCTGCTCTTCTTTGCCCGCCTGCCCCCTCTCACCTCCATCGGACTTAACAGCTGATGATTTTGCATGTTTCTTCATAAAGAAAACGACCACCATCAGCAGTCAGTTCTTTGCGCCGCCGCCTCTTGATCACACCCAAACCTCCGATACATGCTCGTTCCCCTTTTTTCTCTCTCCTATCTGAAGATGATGTCTCCAAGGTCATGTCTTCTAACCACCCAACTACCTGCCTGCTAGATCCAATTCCCACTCATCTCCTCCAGGCCATCTCTCCATCGGTTGTTCCCACTCTGACCCACATTATCAACTCGTCTCTCACCACTGGTACATTTCCCACAGTCTTCAAAGAAACCCACTCTTAATCCTGCACTGTTAGAGAACTACAGACCGGTATCTCTCCCCCCTTCATTGCTAAAACTCTTGAACGTGTTGTATGTAACCAGCTCTCATCCTTTGCCAGCCGCTTGACCCTGAAGGATAAGTCAATACCAACTTTATTTGGACCAACAAGCGCGTCTCAGAACCAGAACCTGTAAGTATGATTTTCTCTCCCTCTTCCGATTCCTGTCTGCATCGCTACCGGCAGTTTGTTTGTATCCCTGCACTTACACTTCGCTCTAATATTAGTGTATTTTATTATCATTACTTATCATTGTCGTTGCTAACTTATCCTGATATTGCAATAACCCTGTTCTTGTTATTTACTTGAAGATTCTAAACCAAAATTGATAGTTAAATTAACGTCGTTAGCATAGCAATAGCGTGTTAGCTTGCTTTCTGTTTACACTGTGGAATATCATCTTGCCTCTGGTTTGTCTTGTGTGCTAACTGTTTCTCTTTTTAAGTGAGTATACTATGATTCATCGAGCAACCTTGGTAAGTTGGAATTGCACTTCAAACCCGGTGAGTTATGGCTTCTATTCCTATTATTGTTACTTGCACCTCATGTCATATGTTTAGCTTAGCTTAGCTCTGTCAGCTGCGAGGGTTTTATATGCGATAAATGCAGGGAAACAGTTAGGCTGACAGAGAAGATCTTAGAATTAGAGTCTCGCATCCAATCTTTATCTGAGGATAGTAAGAGTGTAATGACCATGAGCCTCATCTAAAAGGCAGAGGGGGAGGTGTCGCAGCACTTTACAATAACTCTATTAGCATTTCCCAGAAGTCTAACTCTAAATACAATTCTTTTGAAGTCATGGTACTTCACGTTTCAACACGTAATACTAAGGATAAAACATTTTTAAAATTTATTCTGGCTATTGTTTATAGGCCTCCAGGGCACCACACAGATTTTATTAAAGAATTTGGTGGGTTCTTATCAGATCTAGTACTGGCCGCAGATAGAGTCCTTGTCATTGATGACTTTAACATCCATGTAGATAACGATACAGATGCTAGGAATGGCTTTCAAAAACACTCTTAACTCCATGGGCGTTAGTCAACATGTGTCAGGACCCACTCACCTTCGTAATCATACTTTAGATTTAATGTTTTACGGTATAAATGTGGACGACGTTAAAATCCTTCAGCAGAGTGAAGACATTTCGGATCATTATCTGGTATTATGTGTGCTTCACTGGCCTATGGCTGCAAATAAAACTCCTTGTTACAAATATGGTAGAACAATAACTTCAACTACCAGAGATGCGTTTCTCGATAATCTGCCCGAATTGTCTCAATTCTCTAGCATGAGAAATAACGTTCAAGATCTTGACACTACCACTGAAAATTTTAATTCCACCTTCTCGGAAACGCTAGACACAGTTGCTCCTCTACGTTTAAAGAAGATTAAAAATAGCAGTCCCACACCGTGGTATAATGAACACACTCAGGCTCTAAAGAAAGCGGCCCGAAAAATGGAGCGCATCTTTAAGAAAACTAAATTAGAGGTATTTCGTACAGCATGGAAGGATAGTATTCGAAAATACAGGAAAGCCCTAAAAACTTCTAGATCCGCCTACTTTTCATCACTAATAGAAGAAAACCAGCACAACCATAGGTTTTTATTTAACACAGTGGCTAAATTAACAAAAATAAATTGTCAGTGACCTCTGATCCTGTATATCAGCATAACAGTGATGAATTTATGAACTACTTCACAAATAAAATCCAAGATATCGGAGAAAAAATTATAACAATGCAATCAGACGTGAAACCCGCTGAACAAACTAACTACAGCGCCCTTAAGGAGAAAATGCAATTATTTTATACCGTAGATCACGATGAGCTGTCTAAAATCATTGGATCATCTAAATCAACAACATGCATGCTAGACCCTATACCTACAAATCTACTGAAAGAGATGCTCCCAGAAATTATAGATCTTTTCTTAGTATGATTAACTCATCTCTGACATTAGTTTCCAGGTAAACAACGTATAACAGTTTTACAGTTTTAATAATCCAACTCTTACCTAATAATGTGACGGTTATTGTAGACTGTTGTCGTTCTACATATCGTAGTATTGTACAAACTGTATCCCTTTATCGTTTAGTCACGGTAGCACGTCGCTAACGCGTCTCACATTATGGTTTTGTCAGGTGTGCAAAGTTTAGCTGTGGTCACGATCCCCTTCAAACAAAACTGTTTGCTTGTCATTTTAAAAACGGACTGCAGCACTATATAATTTTATTATGTAAAGGTGTGTCCATTATCTTTGGAAGCTCTCGCTAACTTGCTCAGTTAGTCCTCTCTGTATGATCAAAGTAATGTTAAACTTTTGGATAGAGCTGTTGTTGTTCTCCCACAGCTATGATGAAAAAAGATCAATAGAAAACCATAGTCTGAATGGTTTATGAAGATAAATGGAGAACTTGTGATATGGTAATCCTGATGCCGTTTTTATACACTTACAGCGTCTTTGTTTACAAAACCCTTCCTGAGATAAGAACTGGGCTTTTCGTTTCTGACACGCAGTGTATGAAGAAAGACCAATCACAACTGATTGGGCCAGTTGGCCAATCGGAGCACACTGGACTCGCCGTAGGGAGGAGCTCAGAGATTTGAACAGTTCCGGAGGAATCATTTAGGGATCTTTGAGAAATGGATAGATACTACTCAACTCTCAACTCAACTTTATTTATATAGCGCTTTTACAATTTTCATTGTTACAAAGCAGCTGTACATGAGACACATTGACTACAAGCAAAACAATCAAAGTTGTACCTGCAAAAACAAGAAAAGGTTGAAAACACAGAAGACAGACACACCCACACACAAAACACTCCACACACACAACACGCACACGCACCAACACACACAGACACAGAGACACACACACACACACACACACACACACACACACACACACACACACACACACACACGTACGTACACAGACAAGTACGCACACACACACACGCTCAGTGAGAGCACACATTTAGGATAAAGGAGAGAGAAGCACAGGTCAAATATAGCAGATAATAAATTCCTATATGCAATATTAATTAAGTAAAACTTTAAGATTCTAAAGCAGCCCCCCGGTCAGGCAGATAGTGCAAAAACAGTATGCAAACGGTGGCGAGGAACCCAAAACTCTAATCGAGAAAAAAAACCTCAGGAGAACCCAGGCCCAACCAGGGGATTCCAGTTCCCCTCTGGCAAAAGCTGCTGCCTCTGCACAAGCTCCAGAGAACTTGCACAACAAGGCTAAATAAAATAAATAAACTTAATAATAAAATAAATTGTAGTTTAAGATTATCATTAATAATCTAATAGCATCTAATGCTATTAGATACTAAATGCATATTTTAAGAAAATAGCACCGTTTTTTACCTTTGATACATTTTAACATGTTGTTGGGGACTCTAATACAACATTAGGAGATTTAGGACACTTACAAAAACCTTTAAACCTGCTCTTTAACTTCACAGATCAGGTTGCCAGCACCACCCGGTCCTGTAGATTCATCCTCTACAATATTAGGAAAATTAGACCTTTCCTATCTGAGCATGCTACGCAAGTCCTAGTCCAGGCTCTTGTTCTGTCCAGACTGGACAACTGCAATGCGCCTCTGGCTGGACTTCCAGCTTGCACAACCAAATCTCTAAAGAGGATCCAGAATGCAGCGGCAAGAGTGGTCTTCAATGAATGGAAGAGAGCGCACGTCACTCCTGTCTTCATTAAGTTACATTGGCTCCCTATAGTCGCTCAGATCAAATTCAAGACTCTGCTCCTGGCCTACAAGACCACCACTGATTTGGCACCCCCTTACCTTCACTCGCTAATGCAGACTTATATACCTGCCAGATCCCTACACTCTGCAAGCGAACGATGTCTTGTGGTGCCATCCCAAAAAGGTAAAAAATCTCTCACGTACCTTCTCTGGATCTGTTCCACATTTATGGAATGATCTGTCCGCTGCTACAAGATCAGCAGATTCTGTAGTCATCTTTAAGAATCGTCTGAAAACACACCTCTTCCATCAACACCTGATCTCTTTTCTACTCTTTCAAAAAAAAAAACTTAGCTCTGTATACTGTGGTAGGCTATATGAGACCAGTTTTTTATTGCACTTATGCTTTTTGTTGTCCTTATGTTGTTCCAATTGCTTCCATTGTTTCCCTTATTTGTAAATCGCTTTGGATAAAAGCGTCTGCTAAATGACTAAATGTAAGTTGAGTGCACGTGCGTCATATCCAGAGGTTGTCTTTGGGAAATAGACGTATGAGTGCTGCCAGCATTGCTGCAGAGGTTGAAGGGGTGGGGGGTCAGCCTGTCAGTGCTCAGACCATACACCTCACACTGCATCAAATTGGTCTGCATGGCTGTCGTCCCGGAAGGATGCCTCTTCTAAAGATGATGCACAAGAAAGCCCGCAAACAGTTTGCTGAAGACAAGCAGACTAAGGACTTGGATTACGTCTGATGAGACCAAGATAAACTTATTTGGTTCAGATAGTCAAGCGTGTGGTGGCAACCATGTGAGGAGTACAAAGACAAGTGTGTCTTGCCTGCAGACAAGCATGGTGTTGGGAGTGTCATGGTCTGGGGCTGCATGAGTGCTGCCGGCACTGGGGAGCTACAGTTCATTGAGGGAACCATGAATGCCAACATGTACTGTGACATACTGAAGCAAAGCATGATCCCCTCCCTTCGGAGACTGGGCCGCAGGGCAGTATTCCCACATGATAACGACCCCAAAAGAATCTGAGGGTAAAGGTGATGGACTGGCATGTCTCCAGACCTAAACCCTATTGACCATCTGTGGTGCATCCTCAAACTGAAGGTGGAGGAGTGCAAGGTTTTGGCCATGGCCGTTACAGCTGGTTCACTCAGAGTTACAAAACCAAACTAAAAGAACTTTCGCATACATAACACATACACAGAAGAAAAAAAAGAATTCTCTGGAGCAGATTTACTTTTTATATGAATTATTCAGCACTAATACGATGTACAAATTAATTCTTTAACTTAATTCGACTATATCTTTTTACCTTGCACCATCGATTGGATGGCAACATTACAAATTCATTATACAACACATGATTAGGTTCAGAAACAAGATTATTAGCTAGTCGTACACAATTATTGTGGTAGGTTGGTTCATATGCTTTTTTTAATGGCTGCCCCACTATTTTGGAACACATTTTAATAGGTTCATTAGCTTTGTTTTTAGACTAACAGATAAACTCATATACCAAACTGAAATCCAGTACTGCAGGACACTCACGATTACGGACATAAAGAATAATAAAATAATCTGCTTTCTTCCTCCAAATGACCTTCAGTTTTTTTACAGATACTGTCTATCTTTCCATGATAGTATGTTGTCTGTCCATATTCCTAGATACCTGTATGCTTCTACTTGATTGATGTTCCATTCATGTATAACAACTATCTCCTCAGTTTTTTTAATGTTAATACCAGAGGTGGGTAGAGTAGCCAAAATCTTTACTCAAGTAAAAGTACAAGTAACTAGAGAAATTGTTACTCAAGTAAAAGTCACTATTTTAAAAAGTACTTGAGTAAAAGTAAAAAAGTATGCAATGAAAAAACTACTCAAGTACCTAGTTACTTTGTATCTGATTATATAGGCCTACTACATAAAATTAATATTAACGCCAATATTTTAATATTACATTTTAATCAATGTTTTTAATTATCATAAGCAGATATTTTTGCAATATACTAGAGAGACTAAAGAATAGACAAACACAGAAGAGACTAGCATTTCTGTAAATTTCATCTAGTCCTGATGTCAATGTAGTTTACACTTATTTAGAATAATAGACCATGTCAAACTAAAGTGAACCTGCAGATTTTTGTGTTTAAAATGCATTAACTAAACTCAGAGCATTTCCTAAGATGATATAGAACATCTGCAGTGCTCTCTTAAATTAAATACACATTTTTGAACAAAGCTCATGTTTTCTCGTGTTGTGTCACGTGTGTGTTGTGAAACGCTCTTACTTGTAAACTCTTACTTGCCCACGTCTCTGTGTCTGACAGTTAACGTGCATGTTGCTGTGTCTGACGAACAGGTCACGCGGGTGCGTGCGTATGGCAGGCATTTATCATTGCTGGCAAACAATATGACACATTTGCAGTTTTGATTGTATAGATATAGATTAATATCCACTTCATCCAACGCTCTTTGTGTTCTGCGTGTTCTTAAGTTTCGCGCTACGAGGAGTGAGTAATCCTGCTTCAGATGATTCAGATCGTTCTGCGAACTGAACAAATCATTTGAACTGATTCATTAGCCTATTCAAATGGTTTTGCCCATTGTTCAATTAATGCTTTCAAAAGAATCGACTCAAAAGAATGCCCGTAAAAAGAGACGACAACCTTGAAATAAACAACGCATTTTAAAAAGGCATATTTTAAAATGAAGGAACGAAGCAACGTTACGCAATGTAACGAAGTAAAAGTACAGATTTTCTATTAGAAATTTACTCAAGTAAGAGTAAAAGTACACACTTTTAATTTTACTTAAAAAGTACATATTTTCCAAAATGTTACTCAAGTAAATGTAACGAAGTAAATGTAGCTCCTTACTACCCACCTTTGGTTAATACTGAGGGCATTATGGTCACACCACTCGACCAATTTGTTTACCCCCTGTTGGTGCGGTTCTAAATACTCTTGCTTGTTCAGTAGTGATATTATACAGTATCATCGGAGTATTTTAGAATATATTGGTCGGTCCTATTTTTGATCGACAATCATCTGTATGTAGGATAAATAACATAGCAGAGCTTACACAACCCTGAGGTACACCAACATTTTTTACTTCTGTTGACTTATGTCTACAAACTGAATAATGTAGAATTGAAAAACTGCTTCTTCACTATATGAATTAAATAAACACACTGATTTAAAATGAAGATACAAAACTTCATTAGTCAAGAGCAGTTCATGAATTTGTATTTAGTTGTTTTATTAACATTGGGCAACAAAAACAGCTGCAGGTTTTTAGTCTATACGTAGGCTATAGGGATAATGTAATGCGGCCGGAGAATATAAGCCCCAACAGTGTGATCAGGACACGACGTGAAGCAGAGGGCCTTCTTGTATCGCACTGAAGGGGTTTATTCAGCAACAACAACAGTCACTTTAATTCACTGATCCAATATGCATATCCAACTGCTTACTTTCACTTAAGAAATAAGGGACCGTTTTCATGTGTTTTTGACATAAACTTGTCTTTCACAGTAGCCTAACTTATATAAGATGCGCAAAAAGACGAACTTGCTTGTAGCCTTGCACTGTATGAGAACTGGCGTCTACATATGTGCGTACTTCAAATGAGAAATCGATAGAAAGTTTAAATGGGCAAACATTTTAAAACACGTAAATATAATAATCTTTCATAATGACAAACAAAGGCAATGACTGTAAAAGAGATTTGCGGGGACATGTGTCACGCTGCATGTTAGGCCAGGTGCATGCAGCCAAGAATCAGACTGCTGCGTATATGCTTTCGAAACACTCTTGCAGTAGTTTGATGTTATGTGCATCGAAGTTGTAGACACATCACAGTTATGGAGGCCCCGTCCTCCAAGCCTGAGGCCCAAGGCAACTGCCTGCTCTGCCTATAGGTAGCGCCCGACCCTGACGCCAAGAAGACCATCTCAAAAGATCAAAGGACATTTGATTGTCATCACCCCTTTAATCATTGATAACAGCTACAGTAACTACTTGACAGTGTTAAAAGCTAGTCACTCTTCTAATGCATGCTGTTATTACATACTGTAAAAAGTAAATAAACCTTCACAAAAAGTAAAATTTAGTATAATATTTTTTTTTGAGACGAGTACCTCAATACGTTTATATCAACACTATAGTCCACATTATTCTTTAAATTGTCTTTCGATGTTGTTTTTCCACTTTAGGCTGCAGCATATTTGAGAACTGCAAACGCTGTAACAATGGCACCTGGGGCCCAAGGGATGATTTCTTTGTGAAAGGGCAGTACTGTGCAGAGTGTCGGCCTGGCTGGTCTGGTGGGGATTGTTTAAGTGAGTTCTTTTACAATCTGATGTGTCCATGGAGGCATACAGAGACATGTTTAAAATTCATTCTCGCTCTCAAACATACCTGTGAAAGTGTTTGGTTTAGTTTTTGCTTACTTGTTTAAAGCTGAGTTAGAGAGTACTCGCATTTAGCCATGGTTGCTCTCAACTCTGCCCGAGCGCTCACACTGGTCAGTCAAACCAGGCTTTAGGTTTCAAACTTGCACTGGCGTGGTTTGATTAGGACAGTGTGAGTACGTCCTTAAGGATTCTGATGATGCATTTTTTGTATCTCTTAAAAAAATGATTCTGATAAGCATAATTATACTGTATATATACAGTAGTGGATAAAAATAAGAGATCATTTCAGACTATTTATATGTATGTGTTTAGGTAAAATTATAATTTTAATTTCATTCTGTGAACTATTAACAATATTTTTACCAAATTTAAAATAAAAATATTGTTTCTATTTGATAAATGAAAACTGGAGAAACAGGTCAAAATAACAGAAAAGATGATCTGTATTTTTTCAGATCTCAAATACTGCACAGAAAACAAGTTCAGATTCACTTTTAAGCAATAGAACAGTAATATTTGTACATGTATTTAAGGAAGTTCAGAAGTTATTATTTTTTGTGATAACCTGGATTTTTATCAGTTATGTGTACGTGTCATTCTGTCAGTCTTTCAAATTGCTGTCGGATGACTTTATCACTCCTGAGCATTGATTTTGTTGAAATTCGGCAAACACTGGACTGGAATGGCCCCAATTCATCTAAAGATGCTGATTTGAAATGGAAATTTGGAAAGGTCTCTTCCAAGGTGTTTCCACTGAACACTGCTAAATGTATAACAGGACAGGAACTTTATAGACAAAGTAGAATAAATGTATTGCCTCTTTGCTGGATAGTGGAGATCATTTACACTTTAAAAACTGCAAATAAAACTTTTATCATATGAAACGTACAACCCTTTGAAGTATGAAAGATCTATTTTTAATAGTGTATTTGTTTTTAATAAAAACAAATTAAGTTTAAATATTAAAATGTGAAAACTAGACAGTGTTTGAGTAAGATGGAAATGTTTTAGTTTTTAAATTATACAGATTTCAGTACAAATCATGTTTAATACAAATCAAATGCATTCTTGACTAAATCATTTTGCTGACTCTTTACTCCTATTTGAGCTTGTGGAGGGGTGATTCATAGGAGGCAGGGTCACCTGGTGCTGGAAAGTTACCCAACCAATGCCCGCTGTGAATGGACAGTAAAAGTGGACGAGACTTTTACCATTGATCTAAGGTGAGAAATCACAACAATGAAATAACATTATTTTTTTTCAAATCACATAATGCCTTGATAAAATGAACAAACTACATGTGGGTGGAAAACTTTTTAAAATATAATTACAGTAAGGGACTGCGTGTGTTAGCTTACTCTTAATATATGAACTGTTTACAGTGTAAGTGTAAGTGTAATGGAAATGTATTACTTTTACTTACATTTTAAAATATCTATTTTGTGAATGTACTTAGTTAATTCGTAAGAGCTTAATTATATTTAATTAAAAATATATATATATTAATTATAAATAAGTCATCAATTAAATCCATTTGAGTTTTTAGTGATTAGGTTTTGAAAAGCAACTCAAAAGCAATTTAAAATCATACCTAAAAGCACTTAAAACACCATTAAATTGCTTAGAACTTTTGACAAATAGGTGACATACTTTTGACAATGATGATACATACAAACTTGTGTGTCAATACACAAACTTTTGACAATGATGATACATACAAACTTGTGTGTCAATACACAAACTTTTGAAGTTAACATTTTGAAGTTAGACAAACAGTCAGACCAACAGTACAACAATTTCATGTTTGAAAGGCCACAAAGTGGCATAATCCCACCACCTTTTTGTGTTCTTGGACTGTGCCCATACATCAGCATGACAAATTTGGTGACTATACCTGCTGTCTGTCAAATTTGTTGATGCTCTGTACGAGAATGGTTTGACCAATCAACACGAATATAACTTTTTGTCAAGAGTGTCTCCAGATGCTACATACCAAATTTCGTACAAACTGGAGAAACTGTCTAGGAGGAGTTTAAAAAAGTATGTTTGGCAAAAAAATAAAAATGGCCGGAACAATTTTATGACAGAAAATGACGTCTTTTGAGGTAAGGATTCTGAGAATTTTGTTTCTAGGACTTATGGTTCAAAGGTTATGAGCAAAAGTGTAAGTGAAACTTTGAACTAGTGGTGGCGCTAGAGAATGAGAGACTCCAGTAACACATGAGACAGATATCATGCAGCCAAATATCATAACTTTCCTATGTACGGTTCTGTGGGCTGCCATAGACGCAATGATGGAAGAAGACAAAGAACACTTAACGGGTTCAATAGGGGTCAGGAAATAATGTATGAAACAAGGCAGCGTGTGTCATAAATATAGGCTAATGAAAACCAGCAACATTTAGGGTGTCTGTATGAACTAGTCACTGAATTAAATGTCTAAGAAAATACACACTATGGGAAATAAAATGGAAAAATGGTCAAATAGAGAAAAAATGTGTTTCAAGGCAGTTAAAGGTGTCATGAACTGGCCCCTTTATTTTTTTATACTGTTGTATGATGTCTACTTATGGCATTCGCGTGGTTTTTACATTCTAAAACATCAAAAATCAATAAGTAATAGGCTATTTTCTACCCGGGTTTTGAGGCTGTCTCGACAAACGCTCGGTTTTATTGGGCGTGCCGCATTGGAGACTTGGAAGTAAACACCCACTGCTATGATTGGATAGCAGTTTGCGTAGTAAACTTAGTTGCTAACTTAGAGCTTTCTGTGAATTTAACTAAGGATGCACCGGTAACATTTTTTAAAGACCAAGTACGAGTACCAATATTTTTTTTCTGGTACTCGCCGATACCGATACCTATAACCGATGCCTGTATAATGTACAATAATGTTAATAAACCAGTATCTTACTGGTACATTTTCTTTTTTTCTTTTGTTTTAGGTCTACTTAAATTTAAGTACTATTTTTTAATCAAGTTCTATTTTTTATGATAAGTAGCACAATTTTACTAGCACATTTACTAAAGTAAACAATATACTCTGTTGTCAAATTCTAAAAAAATTAAGAGGGGTGGTGTGGTAAAATGTGAATGTATTATAACTTGTTCAAGTCAACCGGACTTTTATTTTGACGGGACGCCGCAAAGAGCGTTTAAGTTAACCAGACTTTTATTTTGACGGATCACCGCAAATGAGGTTTGTTTGTGAAACGCTGGCGCTGAAAGCTCCACAAGCACAATGCGTTCAGTACAAGCAACCGAACCACTCTTTCACACATGGTAAAGTAAAACAAGCAGAATACATATTTAAACAGTATCTGAATATTTCATTAACTGTTACATTAGCTGTTAGCTGTTCAGCGCTAATTTCTTGTTAGGAAATGCCTGGATTCCGTCCGCGTTTTCCACATTGCGGAAATCATAGGGCTCTATGCATGTCACGTGAGGTATCGGTGTGTCATTACGAGTACGAGTATTAGTACATGAGCTTGGTATCGGGCCGATACCGATACTGGTATCGGTGCATCCCTACACGTAACGTTAGGTTACACATTAGCCCTATTCACACGGGATTAGTATTATCTGGGGACCTCGTGTGATTTCGAAATGACGCATTCACACGGGATAAGTGAAGCCTGTGATTTTTCTCAAATTTACTGACTTATTTCCCAGATGTGATGGCAAGGCTTTATGTACAGTTTGTATAGCCTATAGTTGTATGGTGTTTAATGATATATGACCGTACCTGTCAGCATTTGAGACCCATGATCACGAACCGGACAGAAGATCATCTGCGATTGCGGGTCTCAAATGTTACGAGAGGTGCCATGATAAATAATCAAACGGGAGACTCCTGGCTAAAACGACAGTGTTGGCAGGTAACTTATGGATATGACCCAGCCCTCGAAATAATATCAAAACACTTCAAACAACTTCCATTATTCGCAAACGATGTGTACTGTGCTCTGACTGTACAATATTTAGCAATCTTTAATGGCATGTTTATTGCTTGCTCGCTCTATCTGGTTCCGTGCAACTTGTGTTACTTCAGTACTGTCATGCGCAAACCAGTGGGTGGGGCTAGAGAAGTAGTCATTGATATTCTTCTGTGGAGGCGGTGTTCAACCTATAGGTGCATTCCAGGACCTGCCGTTCGCTGGGCCTGGTCACTGGTATCAATAACAGTTTGTAATTTCAGTAACAAGTGCATTTTCAGTTCTGACACTTACAGGATGTTCGCTTGAATATGATTCCCTCTTATATAACAAAAGCTTGGGTTAAAATGTATGTCTTAATTCATGACTCCTTTAAAGCTACACAAATAGGCCAATCTGTTATTTTGTCATTCGCAGGTTCATGATGCTCAGCATGGAGTTTGAATATAGCTGTCAGTATGACTACGTGGAAGTGAGGGATGGAGACAACTTGAACTCACGCATAATTGGTCGTTACTGTGGAAATGAGCGGCCTCCTCCAATTAAAAGCACTGGCAATTCTCTCCACATTCTTTTTGTCTCTGATGGTTACAAGAATTTTGATGGGTTTTTTGCCATCTTCCAGGAGAGTTCAGGTAGAAAACCACAGGTTAAACACAATAGTAAAAATGTCTTAGATGTCTCATGGAATAAAACATCTGAATTAACTCTTGTTGGTTTTCTAAACTTGAAGACATCTAAAACAGGGTTTCTCAACTACAGTCCTGAGGGCCCACTGCTCTGCACATTGCGTGTGTCTCCCTTGTTTAACACACCTGATTGAAAACCATCAGCTCATTCTAAGCAATCTCTATAAACTGAATTGAGTGTGTCAACCAACAAAATGTGCAGAGCAGTGGGTCCTCATGAATGGAGTTGAGAAATCCTGATGTAAAACACTTTGGGATGGGGGCTGAAGTTGAAAAACTTTGTTCTTATCACTTTAAAACTGTGTGCACTACAGCTCATTGTCCTCAGTGTTTTAAAGATCAGGTATCACACACAGTTTCTGCAAATCTCATATTAATCTTGAGTACCTATACAGCAGTGGCGCTAATTCACCAAAACCTAGGGTATGGCAAAGTTTCCTCTGTCCATACAACAACGACATTCCAAAGTAATGGAACAATAAATGATACCACATCATATCTAAACAAAACGTGTACAAGAATCCACGCAACTGAATGAATGCACGAACATGCATAAAACCTTACAGATAACAAACCCTACCCTCATATCGTTTAAAATGTGCTTTTTAAAGCTATAATATACAGTAGTCTAAAATATTTTGATTATCTTTAATGAGCATCAATATGCACACTTTGTTTCCACTGTTTTGTCTGAATGTTAGTGTATTGCAACTGCCATACTCTGCCATATGCAAATGCTGCCCTTGCTATACAGTAGTATTGCATACATCGTATCTTCGTAGAGAGTTTAGTTTGATCACATTTATAAAAGATAGATACAGCTGTACGATTATTTCTGGAAAAACACTAGCTGCTGGAGGCTGGCAGTGGGATGGAACTACGGCACGAGCACACAATTATGCACGTACGCGCTGATTGCCAGCAAAACACAGACATATGACTTAGTGCAATTCATGTCCGCCATCTTTTAGCACTGGGACCGAGCCATCTATCAGTTTCAAACGATCACCAAATCAAGCGTTATATTCACCGTTTATATAACATCCATCACTGAAATGCCGTGAACAGACAAACACACCTAAACTTCACTATCGCAAGAGTAACGAGCTGCAGCGAAGCTGCAAACTTGACGCAGTGCAGACAAGCGTGCGTGGGCAGGCTCTTTCTTTTGCCTTGCCGTGCTTTTCCAGGAGAATTGCCCAATAAAAGGAATAGACTTTAAAAAAAACTTTCAGAAACAAGTGCTGGGGGAGTGCATCAAGCAGAGAAATACTATGTCAAACGTCCAACTCATTTTATAACAAGTTGACCATGTTAAGCATGAAAAGCTAGCATGTTCAACAGTGTAAAGAAGTCAGAATGCATGACATAGCATGTTACATCCACTTTAATGTTTTAATAGAAAATGAAGCCAACTAACAGCTATGATTGTGTGCTCACCCACGATGCTACAGAAGCTGTGAAATTCAGGTGCCAGGTCTGCACACTATCCCAAATAGAGAGAAAGCGATAATGTATGTATCTGTTATAGTTATTTTTATTCTTATAACATTTCTTCTTTTTTTCTGAATCCTTGGGTCATGGCAATTGGAATGCACCTTATGACGGCATTTTTCATCCTCCTAGACCGTTTATCCGATTTGCAAGAAATTTGGAATGCAGCATCTCTAGACAATGCAGACAAAAAGTTAAAATATTTTCAATTGGCCAATCCATTCTTGTATAGTGTGTCAACAGATAAGATCAATGGTGAGCATGCCAAAATGTATTTGAGGCTGCATCTTCGCCAAACTATGGTGTATACACAAAACTTGGTGCATGTCAGTTCAGTCATGACCTGAGGTTGTGTTTACAGTTTCAGTACATCGCCACTTAGTGGTCCAGATATGAAATTGCGGTTTTTGCCTATAACTTCTGAAATCCTTCATCAAAAATTCTCCTTAGATTCCTTGAGTCATGCCAGGTTGAACCATCAAGATCGATCGCGAATTAAGATCGTCAGATCTCCCACCCCTAGTCCATGAGTCCCTTGTCTGTTCTAAACAGTTTAACTAATTAAGTACAATTTACCTTGATCTTCAAACGTTTTCAGTAAATAGTTGTGTTTGAGCCCCTGAACTGTCCTCAGTGTGAAAAGATGGATCTCAAAATGCTGGAAAACTGAATAATCTGCAGGATCTGGAGGATTTTTCTGAAGAACAGTTCTCAGTTTAACCGTTCAGAACAAATAAGGGACGCAGGAACCACCATCACAGCACAAATAAAAAACAGTTGTAGATCATCCAGATAACCACACACAGAACCAAGGGTTCCCAAACTTTTACACTGGGTTATTTAAATAATTTCAGCTATTTTATTTGGCTTGAGGACTATATGTAACAGTGGCGATCCGTGGCTCCTCTTCCGGGGAAGCAGTAATGCGAAGCTCGGCAAAACATGTATTTAGCCCGTCATGTGTGTGTCGCGTCATGTCAAAATACGTACCTGCTGCAGAAATGGTTTTTAATAAAAGAGACGCTCGCGAGCGTCTCTTTTATCATAAACAGTTTCGACGCATCTGCATCAGTCACGTACTTTGACATGATGCGTGATGCACATAGGTTCACGTGAAGCGCTGAACACGTATTTTGAATTCCTGCTTCCCCTGAAGAGGAGGCACCGATCGCCACTGATATGTAAACATCTTTAATGTAAAATATCTTACTCAGGACAGTACCAAATAAAAAAATAGCATGCATTTTGTATGATCTCTCTTATTTTGTTAAAATTATTTACATTGTGTATGTATATTCAGGGGCGATTTCCCACACAAGGATTAGTTTAAACCAGGACTAAAGGTCTTTGCATATACAGTCCGAAATTATCGTATGCTTTTTCGTATTTGGCACCTGTTTACACGGTGTCTCTGAATTGTCAAAACACCTCTCAAAATGCTTGCTACAGATGTGAAAAACACAGAAAACCGAACCCAGTCCGAAATTTCTTATGACGGACGAAAATATCGGAGGCAGTGTGTAAATGGGATTGACACAACATGAGGTCGTATTTATTTTTTAACGTGCGGAAATTTCTGACGCAAATTTCGGACTCAATGTGCAATGGCTTTAAGCCTTAGTTACTGTAAATCAGGATATTAAAAATATATACTTCACAATTTTTTTATAATGGTTTATCCGGCTTTATACCATGGTCATTTAATTTAAGTTAAAGCTGTTATTGATGTTTGCAGTGCAATATTTGATTAGACAGGTGAAAAATCTGACAAAATTAAAGTACAGCGATAGGCTTGGATTTATTTGAATTGATTATAGCAATTATTTGACTTAATTATTGAGAGAGAGAGATTCGTGAATTATCTGCACAGTATGCATCTCTACCTAATGAAGCTGCCAGAGTCTAGAAGGTCAAAAACAACGACGCTACCCCCTCATTCCTGTGAATATAGAGAAAGGCCAGAGTTCCCATCTGGCATATCAGGACTTTTCCCGGTGGGCGGCTTATAAATGTGGGCCGGAATGCAAACAGACAGAACTGACAGAGGGCTGCACTTGGTGAAGTGGTCCAGGGTCACTTTTAGTCCAAGTCCAGACTTGTGAGGCAACACTGGCATCAACAAGCTTCGGTGCTGTTTCCGTGTCCAATCTGTGCGTGTGCGTCTGTGATGTGACTACATTATAGGCAGTGCATTAATTTAGAATAGTGAACACAAATGACTGGAACTCCCTGTGCATTAAACAGTTTCTTCAGATCAGAATCGAGTATTCAGAAAGACCATGGTATAAATCGTAACATACAATATAAGCTGTCAGTGCAAGTTGTTTTCGATCGAGTCACCTCTAACATTTAAGTTAGTCTAGGACTAGTCGCTCGACCTGATTTTGCCAAGTGGCTGATGTCCTCAGGGCAACATATTTTGTTGACCTAAGGACAACATTTTTATAAATAAAACCTAAACCCACACCAAACCCTAACCATAACTTACCCCTAAAATCAGAGGTAAATGATAAGTGAGAAACAATGGTCTAGAAGCACCTAATGCTGGTTGGAAGATTAAACTTAAAATAAACTGTAAACTTATTTCTGAAATCTGATTGGTTGATTTAAATGTTGTCCCAGGCTCAACATGATGTTGCCCTAAGGATATCAACCACTTGGAAAAAACAGGAGAGCCAGGACTAGTCTTAAATCCTGTCCGGGAAACCGCCCCATAGTGTTTGTTTAGGAAGAACTAACATGTGTCTGTATGTGTGTAGCATGCGTATCCTCTCCATGTTTTCATGATGGCACCTGCATCGCAGAGTCCTCTCACTCTTTCCATTGTGCCTGTCTGGCTGGATATACTGGCAAGAGATGTGAACATGGTAAGTGCAGACTCTTGAAGGAATTAGCAATACATAGGGCCGTAGCTACACTCTTAAAATGGTTGTCTTAATTTTTACACAATGTTTGTGTTATTCTATTTAACACACTATGTGTTATTTTCCCCAAGATTACAGTTACCTTATGTTTTAATTTAAATGAAAATATACATTTTTTAATGAAATTATACACTAAATAAGAAACTAAAACTGCCAGTTTGGGTTATGCGATTGTCACGAACTGCTCGGAGACTCGACAGGTGCGGATCTAAATTTAGCTTTATTAACGGAGATCAGGTACAAACAGGCAATGAGTTCAGGGCAGCAGCAAACAATCAGAAATGGGGTCACAGGCAATGGTCGAGGCAGGCAGCAAAGGTTCACAAAAGACAGTAGTACAGTCCAAGGTCCAAAACACAGGGTAATCCAATACAAACAAGACTGCTCAGAAATGCAGTAGACACTAAACAAGACTTTGCAATGACAGAGTTATTGGACCAGGCTTATATAGACAGAGGTTATTACAAACAAGTGAGAATGATCAGTGTTCAATGAGTCCGGGCAACGGGTTATGGGAAATGCAGTGTGCAATGACGGTGCGTGTGATGAGGGGAGTGCCCTCTAGTGGATTTGAGAGGGCACTCCAGCTGGTGACTGTGACATAGCCCCCCCTCTAAGGGCGGATTCCAGACGCCCCCAAAAAGTCCTGGAGGGCGGTGGAAAAGAGGTGGAACCGGGGGAGGGTTGGCAGGCGAGGCCCATGAAGGTGAACAGGACCTGGGACGTGGAGCAGAGATGTACCTGAGGCGTGGTGTAGAGGGGCAGGCTGGTCAGGCGGCCAGGGAGGCGCAGGCTGGTCAGGAGGCCAGGGAGGCGCAGGCTGGTCAGGAGGCCAGGGAGGCGCAGGCTGGTCAGGAGGCCAGGGAGGCGCAGGCTGGTCAGGAGGCCAGGGAGGCGCAGGCTGGTCAGGAGGCATGGGAGGCGCAGGCTGGTCAGGAGGCATGGGAGGCGCAGGCTGGTCAGGAGGCATGGGAGGCGCAGGCAGGTCTGGAAACCTGGGCGTGGCAGGCAGGTCTGGAAACCTGGGCGTGGCAGGCAGGTCTGGAAACCTGGGCGTGGCAGGCAGGTAGGCAGGGATCTCAGGAAGATCACAGGAGTATATCCCAAACGAGGCAGGGAACTCAGAAGCGTCCATCCCGGACGAGGCAGGGAACTCAGAAGCGTCCATCCCGGACGAGGCAGGGAACTCAGATGCGTCCATCGCGGACGAGGCAGGGAACTCAGATGCGTCCATCGCGGACGAGGCAGGGAACTCAGATGCGTTTATCCCGTACGAGGCAGGGAACTCCGATGCGTCCATCCCGGACGAGGCAGGGAACTCAGATACGCCGGACGGGACCGGCTCGAAGAACACAGAAAGACCGGACGGGACCGGCTCGAAGACCTCTGGAAGGCTGGACGGGACCGGCTCAAAGACCTTTGGAATGGGAGAACAGTGCACAGCCCAGACACACCCCAATGCAGCAACCACCACCAGTAGAGCAGATTCAAACGCAGGAGTCTCAGGATCATCCACCTCAGGCACCACCGGATTCTGGCCTCTGGGAACACCTGCCCTCCAAGTAGACATCAGATGGGTGTCTGCCAGGCTTGAAATCAGACACCAGGTTCTGAACTGGCAGCCATCTTGTGAGCGGACTCTGGACTGGCGGCCATGATGGCTGGAGACTCTGGCTTGGCGGCCATGATGGCTGGAGACTCTGGCTTGGCGGCCATGATGGCTGGAGACTCTGGCTTGGCGGTCATGACGGCTCTCTCAAAAAAGTATTTAGGAGTGTCAGTCTCCTTACTCTCCCCTACTGTAAGTGGTGAGCCACGAAACTGTAAGATAAAGTTAAGAAATTGTGCCAGGGTCCAGTTACGGTCTTCATCAGGTAAATTAAAGCTGATGTGCTGATCTAGTCCAGACCAAAAACATCCCTTTAAATACACATCGTCAACAATCACATATTGGCAATGCCAAAGAAACTCGTTAATAAAATCTTCAATGCTGCGACCAGCTTGATAGACCGAACACAGTTCCCTCCGATGATTATCAAAAGTACCTCCTGAAACCTTCATGTACTCTGGTCCGGCTGCTAGATCCATATTGTGGCGAAGTCTTCTGTCACGGACTGCTCGGAGACTTGACAGGTGCGGATCTAAATGCAGCTTTATTAACGGAGATCAGGTACAAACAGGCAATGAGTTCAGGGCAGGCAGCAACCAATCAGAAATGGGGTCACAGGCAATGGTCGAGGCAGGCAGCAAAGGTTCACAAAAGACAGTAGTACAGTCCAAGGTCCAAAACACAGGGTAATCCAATACAAACAAGACTGCTCAGAAATGCAGTAGACACTAAACAAGACTTCGCAATGACAGAGTGATTGGACCAGGCTTATATAGACAGAGGTTATTACGAACAGGTGAGAATGATCAGTGTTCAATGAGTCTGGGCAATGGGTTATGGGAAATGTAGTGTGCAATGACAGTGCGTGAGATGAGGGGAGTGTCCTCTAGTGGATTTGAGAGGGCACTCCAGCTGGTGACTATGACAGCGATATATTGTCATTGTGTTTTCTTTCATGCTTGTTTTAAAAACAAAGCCAAATAATGCAATGCTGTTCTACTTGTTGATTTCCCTTTAACTGAGTTTCAGTAAAAGTTCCATTAATTATTATTAGTTTACTTAGGATTATTATCTACTTACAGTCCAGTTATATGATTTTAATATTCTTACAATTAATTTATTTATGGTTTAAACAAGTGTTTGTGCATTATGCTTTATTTTGATCATTTTTAATTAAAAAAGGGTCAATAATAGCCTGTTGTTATCACAGTCATTTCTGGGTAAATATATCGGTCAAACAAGTACTTATCGTGACAAGCCTACCTATAGGGGGAATATTCTGCTCTTCTTACATGCCTCTACAGAAGAGCCCCCATTTGCTGCTGCTCTACTCCAGTAAGGGAAATGCTGCTCTTCTTTAATGCTTATTCAGAAGAGCATCCCTTGCTGCTGCTGTGATTGATGCCTAAGCTTCTGTTGGGGGGAATCAATTGAATAATAATTCACAGCCGTGTGCTCCCATCGTGGTTTTGGGGGGTTATCGCTGCACTGCCTGCACTTATTCATGCTGGCTGCATGGATGGGCAGGAAGTTTTGCCTAGAACAGAACCATACCACCAATCTAAACTCCCTGGTCTCATTCATGCTGACTGCATGGATGGTTAGGGGGTTTTGCCCAGAACAGAACCATACCACCATACCACAATCTAAACTGTAAGCTAATTGTCAACAATTGTCACAGTAGTGAACCTGACAGAAATGAAAATGCTGTCATCATTTACGCACCCTCTTGTCTTTTCAAACCTGCATGACTGTCTTCAGCAGAACACAAAACTTTTCAGAGAGAATGTTTTCCAGACATCTGAAATGAATTACAGACAGGTAAAGTGAGTTGGTCCAATCAGTGTTGCCATATTGGGCGGGCCCAATCAGGCTTCTTTTGTTTGGGTTAGACAGGAGAAAAATGAATTGGGCATGTGAACAAAATTTGGGCTGCTTGTAAAATAAAAAAACGCCCATGCAGCTTGATTTTTTCTTTGCTTCTGTGTAGTCATGTTGTTTTAATTTACATTTACATTTAGTCATTTAAAGAACGCTTTTATCCAAAGCGACTTACAGAGAGTTCAGGGAGCAATAAGCGACATGTCCTACAGGCGCAATAATACACTAAGTGCTAATACAAAGTTGCTAGTTTACATTTACATTTAGTCATTTAGCAGACGCTATTATCCAAAGCGACTTACAGATGAGGGAAACAATGGAAGCAATTGGAACAACATAAGGACAACTAATGCATAAGTGCAATAAAAAACTGGTCTCATATAGCCTACCACAGTATACAGAGCTACGTTTATTTTTTTTGAAAGAGTAGAAAAGAGATAGAAGTCAGAACTGATCAGTCAGGTGTTGACGGAAGAGATGTGTTTTAAGACAATTCTTAAAGATGGCTACACAATCTGCTGATCTTGTAGCAGCGAGCAGATCATTCCATAAATGTGGAACCGATCCAGAGAAGGTATGTGAGAGAGATTTTTTACCTTTTGGGATGGCACCACAAGATGTTCGTTTGTAGAGCGTAGGGGTCTGGCGGGTACATAAGTCTGCATTAGCGAGTGAAGATAAGGGGGTGCCAAATCAGTGGTTGTCTTGTAGGCCAGGAGCAGAGTCTTGAATTTGATTTGAGCGACTATAGGGAGCCAATGTAACTTAATGAAGAGAGGAGTGACGTGTTTCTGGATGCATTTCAGCATGCCTAGCTGACATTTCGCTCTGGATGAAGGACCATCACCTGCAGCTGAACCTTGCAAAAACAGAACTGCTTGTAATCCCAGCCAACACAAAGAGTCATCACAACTCTCTTCGGTTCATTGAAGACCACTCTTGCCACTGCATTCTGGATCATCTGTATAGGTTTGGTTGTGCAAGCTGGAAGTCCAGCCAGTAGCGCATTGCAGTAGTCCAGTCTGGACAGAACAAGAGCTTGGACTAGGACTTGCGTAGCATGCTCGGATAGTAAAGGTCTATTTTACCTAATATTGTAGAGGATGAATCTACAGGACCGGGTGGTGCTGGCAACCTGATCTGTGAAGTTAAGCTGATCGTCGATCACCACTCCCAGGTTTCTGGCTGTTCTGGAAGATGTGATGGTTGATGAGCCCAGTTGAATGGAGAAGTTGTGATGACTCTTTGTGTTGGCTGGGATTACAAGCAGTTCTGTTTTTGCAAGGTTCAGCTGCAGGTGATGGTCCTTCATCCAGAGCGAAATGTCGGATCGTCAGACTGAAATGACAGGTGGAGTTGTGTATCATCCGCATAGCAGTGATAGGAAAAGCCATGTTTCCGAATGACAGAGCCTAGGGATGTCATGTATACAGAAAATAGCAACGGACAAAGCACTGAGCCCTGATGCACCCCTGTGTCGAGATGTTGGGACTCAGAGACCTCACCTCTCCAGGATACTCTAAATGACCTACCTGTGAGGTAAGACCTGAACCATTGTAGCACCACTCCAGAGACACCCATAGCCTTGAGGGTTGACAGGAGTATGTGGTGGTTAACGGTGTCAAAGATGGCAGATAGATCCAGTAGGATAAGTACAGATGAGTTAGAGGCGGCTCTTGCCAGACTCAGGGCTTCAATGACAGAGAGCAGTGGAATGACTCAGTGGAATAACTGCTCTTGAAACCAGACTGGGTGCTGTCCAGGAGGTTGTTCTGGGTGAGAAAGGATGAGAGCTGGTTACATACAACACATTCAAGAGTTTTAGCAATGAAGGGGAGGAGAGATACTGTAGTTCTCTAACAGTGCAGGATTAAGAGTGGGTTTCTTGAGTAGTGGGGTAATACGGGCCTCTTTGAAGACTGGGAAATGTACCAGTGGTGAGAGACGAGTTGATAATGTGGGTCATCATGGGATCAACCGATGGAGAAACGGCCTGGAGGAGATGAGTGGAGATGGGATCTAGCGGGCAATCAAACTAGTTTCAGCAAAAGCTAGACCAATATCTGTTGAGAGAAAGAGAGAGGGTTAGTTTTTTTTTCTCATTTTTCTCTCAAGTATTCACAGAAGAGATGGGTTTTAAGCAGTTTTTTAATGTTGAGAGTGATGTGGTTGACCGGACTGAGTTAGGAAGAATGTTCCACCAGGAAGGAGTTGTGAAGGAGAATGAGCAGGAAACCAATTTACTGCCCTTATGAGAAGGCAATACAAGACGCCGCTCGTTTGTTGAACGCAGGGATCTTGATGGGTTGTAAGAGTATAGGTGGGTGTGAAAGTATGCCGGTGCAGATCCAGTGATAGTCCTGTAGGCAAGCATTAGTGAATTGAATCTGATACGGGCTTCAACCGGTAGCCAGTGGAGAGAGATGAAAAGGGGTGTCACGTGAGCCCTTTTAATACATTTATAAATAATGTGTAGTGCATTCATGAACACATTTCCCCTTAAAGCAGCCCTCATTGATTCAATTTAACCAATCAAATCAGAAAATAGGGAGACCTATCAATCAATGTGCCGTTGTTTATGAGATGTGAGGACTCGTGAGTGACCGGGTTTTAGCATGTTAGGAGCCAGATTTTGAACATGTAGCTATGTGTGTATTTTAGCGATTGCAATGTAAAAGTGGCAAAAATATAAGTTACACGCTGATAAGTAGGAGAGTGTCTGACAACGTGGATTACACATGTGGTAAGAGGCTACTCGAACACTCTTTGTGAATATACTGTAACTGCAACTGAAAGGTAAGTGTATTATTATTGCTACTGTTCATTTTTCTTCTGTCGTATTATCAGTTGCCTATGTATCAATGGTTGTCGTGGTGTGTGCATGAAGTTCTGTCATGAAACTGATACGGAACAGAACCCAAGTGCAATCAGCTCTAAGTCTCTACAAAAAAACATTTTATTTAACATGGGACAAAACATAACTCAAAATCCCTCGAGGGGGAAAACAAGAACAAGACACTTTAACAAAATAAAACTTGACTAAAACTTAACTTAGAAGACAGACCAGGCGCAACAGGACAAGATGGTGATGAAGACAAACGATCCAGCACAGGACAGCAAACACAAGGGCATTGAATAGCAGAGGATCAAAAGAGGCATAACGAGGGCAACAGGTGAAGGGCGTATACTGATAATGGGATAATGAATAATTCCAGAATATGCTCTGGAATATGTGATTCTGACTGGCCAGTGGTGACATTCCAAAGAATGTCATGCTGCCTTCAAGTGGAGTCAGAAATATTGTAGTCACGTTAGCCACCCACTCTGGTGCTGCTGGGAATTTTAGATCACACACGCAACCCACTGACTACCCAGAATACACAACATACTCGGAAAACCGCTGGGTCAGACCAGGTTTGCTCTCATTCACCCACAATCACTCTTCGCATTGATCCTAAGCACGTCGAGCAGATCTCGTTCTGGGAACTGGAGGGTTCTACAGCTGATATTGTCCTGGGAGGACCCTGGCTCCAACAGCATCAACCCCACGTCGATTGGAAATCTGGAGAGGTACTTCAATGGGGCGACGCATGTCAAGCTTGGTGTTCCCCCCCTTCTTGTGACATCCCCGTATCCAACATGTCTGTCTGTCAATTCTACGACTGCGGAGAGTCCAGAGGTGCTCTGTAAAGTTCAGATTCCCTATGAGTACAGGGCATTCCAGGACGTATTCTTTAAGCAACTGGCAACCAAACTTCCCCCTCATCCACCATGGGATTGTGTTATTGAGCTGCTTCCTGGGGCCATGGATGATTACATCTCGGAGACCTTGCAGTAGAAGTTTATCAGACCATCCATCTCTCCTACCATCCAGCTTTTTCTTTGTGGGTAAAACGGACGGAGGTTTGAAGCCATGTATAGATTACCATACACTGTATGCCCATGCAAAAAAAAATGTTATCCCCTTCCCCTGGTGCCTGCTGCCTTAGAACAGTTAAGAGACTCAACCATCTACACCAAGTTAGATTTACGTAATGCCTATAACCTCATCTGTATCTGCTTAGGAGATAATTGGAAAACCGCTTTCATTACAAAATTCGGTCACTACGAGTACCTGGTTTTATGAACTAAATAATACTCAATAAGTTGCTCATCATCTACATCAACGATATACTGATCTACTCCCGCAATCTACAAGATCACATCAGTCACGTTAACCAGGTATTCCAACGTCTAAGGAAAATCAGCTCTTCCTGAAACTCGAAAAATGTCAGACACTGAAACCTGTCTGAACAACAGTAAAATTCTTTGTAATTATGTTGATGAACCGAATAGTTTAAGTCGCATGACCCCCTAGGTTACCACTCTTTAGCAACATTATTCATAGTTTTTCCTGTGTTCACCCACACCAATTATCCGCCTCCGCCTTCATAATGAGCGTTTACTTTGCGTCACTAACTGACCACCTCAGTTAAGCTTGCAAACACATAGCCCACATCTTTAGCTCATTAGATCAGTACGGACTTGCATTAGCTCTTTGTACTTTTCTCTCTCCCCTGTGTCTCAACATGTCGTGAGGCACGACATACCCAGAGCAGATGTTTTGTGGAAAGTGACAAGCTTGTCCCTCCGCGACACTTCAGGCCAGGCCTCCTGACATCACAGCACAAGTGACAGCTATCCTGATCATCCTTTGAATCACAGCCACTCAGAACAACCTATCATCTTCTGAGTATTTAGAAAAGGCCAATGAAAATTGGCGAATGAAATTTGCATGCCGGACTCCTCCCCGGATGTCCAGATATAAGAGGGAAGCCGGCGTGCTCATTTATTCACCTTTGGTCTGAGGAGCCTTAAGCATCCTCCCCCGACCGCTAGGGTGGGTGGCCAGTGTTGTGGCATGAGGGACACAACGTCTCGTTCCCTCCATCAGGGAACTGAGATTACATCCGTAACCAAGACGTTCCCTTTCTGGCGGTCGACAGAATGGGGTTCCTATGTAAGACGCCACAGCACTGAGCCGCGTCACAATCTCTAGCGGAGCGACGTTGACTGGCCTGGGCGAGTCAGACGTAGGCGCTAACGTGAAATTATGACCATCCAGTGGAGAGGAAAGGGGACCCAGAGCTTTATCAAAAAGTTGGGAAGCCCCTGCCACCGGCCGTCACGGGCGGAGGCCTAGTTCTCTAAACAGCGAGAAGCCGCCCGGCACCGTAAGGGCCACTGGGTAAGCATTATTCCCCCCTGGGGAAAAACACTGCAGAGACCACTACCTACCGAAGGGAGGAATTAGTGGAGACAGCACATGGTCTCACCATCAGGGGAGAACTCATGGGAAAAAGTGCGGACTAGGGTTAACCGCAAGGTGGGAGACCACCTAGGGAGGTCATGGGTTGCCAAGGTGGGAACCATTCATGAGGATACATCAGACGGAACAGCCCACGGAGGGGGGGTTACCACGTCTGGAGCACTAGGTCCGGTTAGAGCTATGTCCAACAGCTCACTCGGCAACTGCTCACTTGACCGAATCCGGTAATCCAGTAAATGTGGGTAATCCAAAAGTATTCAGAAGAACAGCCTGATCCACAAGAGCCTGAAACAGCAAGAGCTGACAGAGAGAAACAAGGTAACGACTCAACAACCACGCAACATAAATGCCCGCTATATATATATAAAGGGCAATGCTAATGCGCTGCAGCTGTACAAGGCTAATGAGCTGCCGCCAGGTTGCCAAGCAACAAACACACGCACACACTATACAGAGACACAGAAATGAACCCGCAGACCCATGAACCGTGACAGGTTCTTAATCCCTCTCTAAAAAACATTGCGTCACCTGTTGGACCTTTCCTCACACCTCCACCTCCCAGTGAGGGGGTCCCTGGAGATGGACTTAATCTTCATCCCTTTTCTATATCTGCCCTCATCTGGACTAACTAGCTGTGCGCTGGAGGCCGCCAGGCCCGAAACTCTGTACTTCATCAGGACAAGCTTTCTGAATATCATCTAAACTTTCTGGCCATATGGATCTGGACGTTTGCTTTGCACACTGAGAAAATGCAAGTATTCTGGTTTTATGTAATCTTAGCCGCATTTAAATCGAGCCTGTTGTAAAGCATAGATATGTGATTGATTTACCGATGTTCAGAAATGTTTTAGCTGCCCTTCTCTCCCTCTCATCCTTAGTTTGTGTGTTTTATGTGTTACTGAATGTTTCATGTATGTCTGTGTTTTATCTGATCGCTATAAGATTACCATGTAGAGTTAGTTTCAATAAACAGCAATGTATTCGCTTATGATGTTCTGGATTCAATGCTCACATTATTTGGTCCCTTAATCTGTGTCAGATCTTAGCTACCTCGGAGTTCTGTGAAGCAGAGATGTGTTATTTTTGTGTCCAAGAGATAACGTGTAGAGTTAATAATATCACAGATGCATTTGCTGGACGAATACATACGAGTCGGTATTATTACTTCTGTTAATCAGAAATTACCAGAAAAATATGTATACTTCATGACGATATTATACACATTTTTTTTTGTTGTTGAGTTAAACCAATGATTCCCTGACTGAAACTGATGTTTTAAATAACTAATTCAATGAATATGAAAATGATCCTGGTCGTTACGAGGTTAAGATCCATGTGCAGTTAATTGAAGGGGTTATCCAAGGCACAATCCAAAAACATGCAGACATCATACACAGATAATCAGTCCAAACAATACAAAAACCAGGGAAAAAGAACTGGGTAAAAATAGCACCTGTAACTAAAACCAATACAAAGCCATGAATGAGTGAGTGTGTGTTTCCCAGGTTTAAATAGGCAGATTTGCAACAAGTAACAAGACACAGGTGAATGCAATACTGATTAATGAGTTCAAAGGCTTATGGGAAATGTAGGAAGAATTGGCAGTCCTGGTGGTGTATGGAGTGCCCTCTTGTGGAGCGCAAGGGCACTCTTGTTGGTGACTGTGACACTGGTGGAGACAAATGTTCAAAGTGTAAATGGCTAACCTGTGAGTAAGCTCAAGCTTAACAATCCCAAATTGCTACCCAAATTACCTCTTGGTGAAGAATTTGTTTGGTGAGCAAAGCTCATCATTATTTTAACAACTTTGAAATCGCTACACATTTTTTGATTCTTCGTTGTGCGCTTTATACACACCAAATTGTGACAGAATAGTAGACCAATACAGTTTGTTTTTGCGGCACTTTTTCTTTCGTTTATTTTTGTTTTATGATCCTCGCCACCCACCCAAGACTTTTTAGACCTTATCCACCTTACTCATTACCTGGACAGCAGCCTTTGTACGTTTTATTATGTGGGACTGAACACCACCACAAAAGCTAAGCTTTTGTGGTGAAAAGTTTCACCGCTTTCGTGGAGTGGGTGCTGGAGAAAAATAGACTCTTTTTTCCGTCTGCCCCAATGAGGACATCTCCAGCCCCACTCCTGATCCAGAGCCCAGCCAGCCATCACCCCATTGCATGGAATGCTTGCCAGAGGCCACTGCATTTGACGAGCCATCGCACATGAGCGAGAGAGACAACCATCATCCTGGAGTATGAGCTTGACGACCTATCTGACCAGGTGCGTAAGCCGAATACATTCCCCGTTCCCGAGGGTGTACTGGTTGAGATCGAGGGCTTAGAGGGAAGCCCCTCCCACACTCCTGCCGCTGAGGGTGAGCTGCATCTGGCCTCTGGCATATTTGACTGGATGATTGAGAATGACTTCTGCTGTCCTTCCCAGCTCTCTTGCGTCTTAACTGGTCCCACCCAGCTCTCATTCATCTCATCTGGTCCCGCCCAGCTATCTTTTATCTCCGCTGGTCCTGCTCAGCTCTTCTTCGTCAGCCAGCATCCAGCCTCTAGAAGGGTCCCGCCCAGCCTCCCACGCCCTCCTCCTTTGCCTTCACCAGCTAGTCCATCGGCCCTGGGTCCGGTGGTCCTTGAAGGATTCTTTAGCTCATCCTCAGCACACCAAATCCAGTGGGTCAGGTGAGCTTCTGGCTCTTTAGCTGCCAGCCACCTCAGGATTGGAGGATCTCCTGTCTCCACCTCCAGCCTCCGATACAAGGACCCCACCTCGGCCCATCGGCTCCACCATGACTCCTGGCTCTCTCGTCTCCACCATGACCCATCATCCCACCAGCTCCACCAAGAGCCCTTGTCCCTCCTACTCCACCTTGGTCTGCCTAGGTCGCCTGAGCCGGTTGCCTGCCAATTGCTCCGCCCTTCCCTCCGGAACCTCAGCATCACCCTGGGTCTCCACCTCCAGTGTCTCTGTCTCCATCGCTCTTTGTCTTCTTTTCTCTCAGTTGTGCCTGTTCTTCCCGGTTTGCCTCCCTTTCCTCAAGCTCTCTCAAATACACTACAAGGTCACTCTCTCTTGACCCTATATTTTCTTGACCCCTGATGGTGGGCACTTAAGATACTATACAATTTGTGAAAAAGACTCGCAGTTAGTTAAATGTTAATTAACTAGTTATTCAGATTTATGGCAAAATAGAAGACAACATGCAACATAACATTTACTTTATTTAAATTTTTGCTTCAAATTTTACACATACTGCCGAAACCTTTCCAGTCAGGTTTTTTAATAGATGAATGCTCCTTCAGACCCAAAAGAGAACACAATTAGTAAATACTGTATATTCACAGCTATTAACAACAATAGCAGTGAAAATGTGTTTGATTTAATGTGTTTTGCTTTTCAATGTACATTCTTCCTGTGTGTATATTTGTATATTTCATACACAATACCACAAAAAACACATGTCGACTCTGACCCTGTTATCATCTGCAGAATTCCACAGAATCGTTTTAAATGTGTTTATATTTGCAGAGGTGGACGAAGTACACAACTTCCTTACTTGAGTTAAAGTACAGATACTACTGGTCAAATATTACTCCACTACAAGTAAAAGTTGTAAAGACAGATTCTTAAGTAAAAGTACAGAAGTACGTGCTTTTAAAAGTACTCAAGTATTAAATGTAAATTTCCTTTATGTCAGTTGTGCATTGTTTTATTGTCGTATACCTTATGCCTCTGAAGCAACCTACCGAATACACCGAGTAGCTCATCAGGAGTATTAAATGAGTAGTTCACTTCAAAATTTGCCCCCATTGACTTTCCATAGTAATTTTTATTCCTACTATGTAAAGTCAATGGGGGCAAATTTTGCAGTGAGCAACTCCTTTAAGAGCTTTATATGTTTAGCACATATATGTTTAGTTTAGATATAATCCTGTATGATCGTTTAGCCTAATTATCCTCATTAGCCCCCTAGGCCTATACGTATGTATTTATGAGCTCTTTTATGTTCTTTTAGTGTTCTTTTATTTTGTATATTCCCTTTACCAGTTTTAGCAGCAATTTTCCAGCAAGTAGGTTCTTGTAAATAGTAAAGTGTAGAAGCCATGTGTTTGTTGGATTTATTACCATTTGTATTACCATAATTTAACTACAAACATAGACTATAGCTAGTATAATTAAACTATGGTATTTTTAGTTGCTGTGGTTTTACTAAAGATTATTAATTGGAGTATGGTTACTATATACAGAAAATGGTAAATATGTTGATACTGTGGTTTTACTGCAAATACCATCCCTGCTGAAAAAACAATGCATTTTTTAATTAGAATGAGATTTTTAAATTAAATTCCTCTTTGTAGTGTGTTTTGGGTTTTATTCCAATAGGATTTACCATCCCACCAATAGAATCCATCACATATAAGTAGACAACAAGTATCCATAGTAAAATTCCTATTATAACCATTAAATCCATTATATTTTATGTTGTATTTTGGGCAGGGTTCTATTGTTTGCATTTCAACAGGAATACTTCAACTATAGTTTCTTCAGTAAAAACATCATTTATTTTCCAATTCGCTTTAAATGATACAGCAGCAGATCAGAAGTTAACACGCACGTGTAGCTCAAGGTGTATGTGATGCTTATTTACCACTTAGCCGTTATGCCGATCATTTGCATGATAATGTTTCTACGATCTTTGACTGATCGTAACCCACAGATGATTACACCACACTTTAACATCTGCTTTTTTCGTCTTTTATTGTTCTATTTGCCTTTTTAGAGCGCCATCAACGGTGTAGCAGCGCCTACGTTTACATTAGTTTAGCGGGGAAGATCCCAGAGTTGCCAGATTTGCGTAAAAAAATCTGCCAAATGGCCATTTAAAGCTTGCCGGAAAACCGCGATCTTAGAAAACGTCTTGTTTACCGATGTAACCTCAGTTCCCTGATGGAGGGAACGAGACGTTGTGTCGAGCTGACAGATGGAGTTCGTCCCTGAGAACCAATCGCTTCCGACTTCTTAGAAAAGGCCAATGAAAATTGGCGAATGAAATTTGCATGCCTGACTCCGCCCCCAGATATCCGGGTATAAAAGGGAGACGGCGTGCCTCATTCATTCACCTTAGTTCTGAGGAGCCTGAGACCTCTCACGACTGCTGCAGTGGGCAGAACGTGTTGTGGCAAGAAGGACACAACGTCTCGTTCCCTCCATCAGGGAACTGAGGTTACATCCGTAACCAAGACGTTCCCTTTCTGTCGGTCTCTCGACGTTGTGTCGAGCCAACAGATGGGGTTCCTATGGAAAAGCCACAACACTGTGCCCTGTCACAATCTCTAGCAATGCGACGGTGACTGGCCTGGGCGTGTCAGCCGTGAGCACTACCGCAAAATTGTAACCTACCAGTGGGTAGGTAGGGGTCCCAGAGTTTTACTTGAAAGGTGGGAAGGCCCCTGCCTTCGGCCTCACAGGCGGCGGCCTTGTTTCTCTAACAGCGAGAAGCCGCCTGGTACCGTAAGGCCACTGGGTAAGCACTACTTCCTCAAGTGGGGGATGCGCTACAGATACCACTTCCTACCTGAGGGAGGAGTTTAGTTGAGATACCAACATGGTCTCACTGATGGGGGAGAACTCATGGGAAGAATGTGCTGACTGAAGGAGTTAACCGCGAGGTGGAGGTCCACCTAGGGAAGGTCATGGGTTACCAAGGTTGGAACCAATCATGATGATACATCAGACGGAACCTCCCTGCTGGGGGGTTACAACGTCCTGTAGCACTAGGTCCGGTTAGAGCTATGTTGTGGATAACTCAGTTGGTACCCGGCCTAAGGGGCAGGGCTGCTCTGCCCAGATCGCCCGCCTGCAGGAGGTGCATGCTTAGTGATGGATGGAGTGCCTGTTCTTTACCCAGTGGGGGAAGAAGGGAGGCTAGTTAGTACGCTGACCCCCTTAGGAGAAAGGGGGGAAGGTACTCTCATAGGCGTACACCCTACCGACCGCCAGTCTTGCCTGATGCCTGCAAGACTCGAGCCGGTACCGGTTTTACGCGGAGGCTGTAGGACCTCGCGAAGGTGATGGGTGTAGCCCAACCCGCAGCTCTGCAGATGTCTGCCAGAGAGGCGCCTCGAGCCAGTGCCCACGAGAAGGCTGTACTCCGTGTGGAGAGAGCTCTCACCCAGTGGGCGTAGGCGATCTTAGGACAGGTACGCCATAGTGACGGCGTCCATGATCCAGTGTGCCAATCTCTGTTTGAGACAGCCCTCCTTGCTGATCTTCAAAACAGACAAAGAGCTGCTCAGAGCTCCTGTGGCTCTGCGTGCGGTCCAAGCAGAGGCGCAATGCGCGTACTGGACACAACACGGATGAGGTTGGGTCTTCCTCCCCAGTGGGGAGCGCCTGTAAGTTCACCACCTGGTGTAGGGGGAGTGGTGGGAACTTTGGGCACGTAGCTGGGCCGGGGTCTCAGGATAGCGTGAGAATCACCGGGCCCGAGTTCTAGGCTATCTGTGGACTCGGAGAATGCTTTTAGGTCTGCTACCCTCTTGAGCGCCATCCGGAGAGCCGTCTTCATCATGAGGTGAGAAAGAGCGGCATCTCCAAGGGGCTCCAGGACCGCATCAAGGTCGCAAGAGGGTACGGAGCGCGGGTGAGGCAGTGCCTTCCCGCACCCCTTGGGAACCAATTGATCAGGTTGTGCTGTCCTAGAGACTTACCAACAACTGTGTCGTGAAGAGCGGCAATATCGGCTACATACACGTTCAGTGTGGAAGGGGAGAGATTACTCTCGAGTCTCTGGAAGGACAGCACGTTCCCAATCGAGCAACTCCACGGGTCTTCTCTCGAGAAGAGCACCAGGATGAGAAGTGGCACCACTTACAGGCGTATAGCCGCCTAGTGGCCAGGGCCCTAGCCTGAGTGATGGTCCTAACCGCTGCAGAGGGTAGGCCACTCAGGATCTCCTCATCTCATCCAGGGGTCAGACATGGAGGTTCCAGAGGTCTGGCCTGGGATGCCGAAACATGCCCTTCCCCTTGGAAAGCAGGTCCTTCGTCAGGGGAATCGGCCGGGGGGAGCTGTCGTCAAGAGCATTAGCTCCGAGAACCAAGTCCGGTTGGGCCAGTATGGCACAACTAGTACACTTGATGCTCCTCTCCCTGACCTTGCACAGGGTCTGTGCAGTGAGGCTGACTGGGGAGGAAGGCGTACTTCCGCTTGTCCCACGGCCAGCTGTGCGCTAGAGCATTCGTGCCGAGGGGGGCCTCGGATGGGAAGTACCCTAGTGGGCAATGGGTGGTGTCCAGGGAGGCGAACAGGTCTACCTGAGCCCACCCGAACTGTACCCAATGAGCTGGACTGCGCAGGGGTGTAGTCGCCACTCTCCGCGAGGCGTCAACTGACGAGAGAGCGCATCGGCTGTCTGGTTCAGGTCGCCTGGGATATGTGTGGCTCGCAGGGATCTGCTCCCCTGTGGACTCCACAGGAGGAGGCGTCGGGCGAGTCATGTTAGCTGCCATGAGCGAATGCCACCCTGGCAGTTGATATACGCTATGGCAGTTGTGCTGTCCGCCGGACCAGCACGTGCTTGGCCTGCACGAGAGGTTATAGCCCCTTCAGTGTGGGTAGCACATCCAACAACTCTAGGCAATTGATATGCCTGCGCAGGCGAGGGCCCGTTCATCGCCCCGACACTGCATGCCCATTGCACACGGCACCCTAACCCTGCAGGGAGGCGTCTGTCGTCACCACGGCGCGCCTTATGACCTGCCCGAGAGGGACCCCCATCCGTAGAAAGGTCATTGAAGACCAGGGGTTAGGGTGCATTGGCAGAGAGGCGTAATCACCATCCGCCTGCTGCCCGTGTGCCCGTGTGAGGGAACTCGACTCTGTAGCCAGTGTTGGAGCGGTCTCATGTGCATCAACGCGAGGGGTATCCCCACCACCGAGGATGCCATATGCCCAGGAACCTCTGAATTTCAGGGGGACTGTTGGCTGCTTGAAATATTTCAGGCAGTTCAACATTGACTGAGCGCTTTCTGAGTCAGTCGCGCTGTAATGGAGACAGAGTTGAGTTCCATACCAAAAAAGAGGATGCTCTGCACAGAGGAGAGCTTGCTCTTTTTCGGTTGACCTGTGGTCCCTGTGTGTACATAACAGATATCACGAGTGTGTCAAATGAGCCAGTCGTCGAGATAGTTTAGTACCCGCACACCTCTCTCCCTTAGGGGAGTGAGGGCGGCTTCCACGATCTTCGTGAAGACTCGTGGGGACAGGGATAGACCGAAAGGGAGGACTCTGTACTAATATGCCTGACCCTCGAAAGCCAACCGTAGGAACAGGCGATGACGAGGGAGAATTGAGACATGAGAGTAAGCGTCCTTCAGGTCGATTGCCATGAATCCATCTTGACATCTGATAGATGCCAGGATGCGCTTCTGCGTGAGCATCCTGAACGGCAGCTTGAGTAGGTGCCTGTTCAGGGTACGCAGATCTAGTGACCCCCGCTTTTTTGGGGACTATGAAGTACGGGCTGTAAAACCCGTTGAACATCTCGGCTAGAGGGACGAGCACGATCGCTTCCTCACCAGAGGGGTGGCGACCTCGGCCCGAAGCACGGGAGCATCCTTGCCTCTGCTGAGGTTGAGAGGATGCCCCGAAACTTGGGCGGGCGTCTGGGGAGTTGGATCGCGTAGCCGAGACGGACCGTATCCCGTAGTCACGTGACGGTTTGGGAAGCTCTTGTCAGGCTCCCAGGGACCAAGACAGGGAGGCTAGGGGTATGCTCTGCTTCATCGACCTCCCGAGGGTGGTTCGATGGCTGGCAGTGCAGATCCCTCGCCATGGGGGGGCCCCCGGAGAGGAGATCGGCTCTGCAGTTTTACCTGCCTGGCAATGATGTAGCACAACACACCATCGAATGAGAGTGATTAGGCTGATGATTATCCGCGACATTGGGTCTTGTGGGGAGGATATACTTGATATCCTCTGTCTACTCCTTTACCATGTCCGATACGTGATTGAGGAACAAGACGGTGGGACCGTCTCATGGGGAACGGTCAGACGAGCAAGACGAGGTGCGAACGGTCCGCGAGCCAGTGGCTGACGGATTAGCGCTCACAGTAATCCTCATATCACCCTCGCTGCTCGCCATAGCGGGCGGCAGGGCCGTAGTCCTGCCGTCACGGAACGGGAAGCAGACGAGGTGTTGACTGAGTCCCGTGGGAACAAAGCCACCCGTGACGCAACGTCTGAATCGTCAACCGCCCGCAATGCGGGCAGGACATATCCACAACATCTGCCCCAGCGTACTGGAAGCAGACATCGTGTCCGTCCCCCTCCTCAATGAGTGTGTTGCACCCTCGAGAACAGCGGGACATGCCACGCTGGAGAAATTTGCTCTTTCAGAGAAAAAACTCGAACACTTCTGGAACCGCCGAGACGCCCAGGGGAAGTCGCCGCAGGAAGGGACAGTCCGCTGCACCACATCGCAGAGCCAGCAGTGTTGTAGTTGCTACTTGTAGCGAAGTCTGTTGATCATGAGCGAAGGCTGCGAAGAACAAAAAGGTGAATGAATGAGGCACGCCGTCTCCCTTTTATACCCGGATATCCAGGGGCGGAGTCCGGCATGCACATTTCATTCGCTAATTTTCATTGGCCTTTTCTAAGAAGTCGGAAGCGATTGGTTCTCAGGGACAAACCCCATCTGTCAGCTCGACACAACGTCGAGAGACCGACAGAAAGGGAAACTGAAATACTTGGCAACAGTAAAAGGTCCTGGCAGATCGCAAGCCAGATAAATTGCGCACACAGGAAACCCCGCTGCATAGAAACCATTTTCTACTTTTGGACCTTTTTATAAATGTAGTGGAGTAAAAAGTATGATATTTGTCTTTCAAATGTAGTGAAGTTAAAGTACAAGTACTCAGAAAAAATAATACTCATGTAAAGTACAGATACTCAAAAAGTGTACTTAAGTACAGTACTCAGGTAAATTTACTTCGTTACTGTCCACCTCTGTATATTTGTACACAAATATAAATGTGTGTAAATGTGTTCAAATAGTCTTCAAATATTGCCTGTCTATGCATTTAAAGGAAGATGACAGCTGATTTCTGCTAATTTAAAAAGAGGCAGAGGAGTGTTATTGATTAATGCTAAGACTAATTAAACTCTAAACAGCAGACCAAATTCCTCTGAATTCATTTGAACCAACAGAAAAGGTGCATGTCAAGACCATATTTATACATTATACTGTAAGAAAAAGTAGGCTATATATTTTATTCTAATCAACCGATTTTATTTTGTAATAATGACACTTTTCCGCATGTTCACAACACAACGTAAAGATAACTTCAAATAAAACTTAACAAGAGAATCTGCCTGTCGTTCATTATTGCTGTGAACGGATTTGAAATGATACAGCGGTGTCTACGTTCCCTGAATTTCTCTGTGATTAGTTTCATTTTAAACGTCTCAAATATCACATTGTTTGTCCTCAGGCTCATTAAAATCCTTCACAGCAAACAACGCATTCTACTGTTGGACTTTTAAGGCAGTCCTGCATGTTCAGAAATTTGAAGAGACAATTTGCTCAAAAGTAATATAAGGTTTTATTATCAGATGTAAAAAGTAACAAAGCTTTGGGTTGCCAGACAATCTCCTCACTCCGCCACAAAAAACCAGCAACCCAGATCATTTCCTGACATGTATTTTTATACAGTATATGACGCCATTCTGTCTTCTGACTCCTCCCCTGCCTTGTAAGGAGTGCTGCTCTCTCTCTCTCCACCGATCACCGAGTACCACGTGTATCTGACTCCATTCCTCCTTCACCAGTTTCTGCAAAACATGTTTCTGCAACACTTCTCTTCGCTAATTTGAGGAAGTGCCCTCTCGAGACAGTTTCATATCGCAAGACAACATGTTAAAATACTTTCAGTAAAAAACACTCAATCATCTAATACTTTGATTATGCAGCATTGTTTCTTAATCCTATGGTTCAATAAAACACATCAAAACTCATGATTATACTTAAAACATATGCAATGGATTAATTCATAACTCTGTGTGTGTATTAGTTGGTTAGACTCGTCAAGACTATCTGTGATGATTCTGCACGTACACACAGTTAGTTTCCTCTTCTGCGGTTAAGCTAGCTTCCTGTTTTTCTGTTGCAGCAGTTCATATTCTGAATAATATTTCCACACTACTAACAGAACATTTCAATAACAAGCGCTAACATCCACGGAATTCAACAGAGTTTTCTGCAGAGATCTGCAAGCACTTATTCCGTGCTGCCTCATAGTATTGGTACGCAGAGTGTGGAATAAACAGAGAGCAGAGTGCTGGCGCTGAGCGTGATGGAAACTGCTCGTGTCACTCGCACAACTCCTGCTACTAGGGGACCTCGAACTGGGCATCGCTCCGGCATGGGACTGGGAGTCAGTCGCGTTTGCCACTAGAGCACCTCTTGAGGTCGAGAAGTGCACCTTCCCTGAGACCTGCACAGCTCTCTCTCTCGCTAGCCTGGCATTTTTAAAAAGCAGGGCCCTTCCGTTGGAAACACTCTAAAAACGAGTAAATTTGCACGCAAATTATCACTCGCAAATTAATATTTTTAGTCGCAAATGCGACCGTTTTAGGCCTGTGTCACATTGAACAGAAAGGGGGTCACAAATCAGACACAGCACAGATTTTGTATCCTTAAGTTCAAAGTCTAGTCCTCAGTTTTAACCAATCCATTATTTTATTGGGTGAAGTCAGTACATAAATTCATGAAAATTTAGGACAAAAACAGTATCGTGTAATTTTAATTTTCAACAATATGGGTTTTGCTCTGTTGTAAGCAGGACTTTGAGTCTCCAGAGTCACATTTGAGCAACGCTAGTAGATGCCGCAGGTGCCAGTTTACTGAAAAATGTGCTCAATTTTAGAGACGAAACACAGTGCTTCGTATTAGCTTCATGTGACCCCCTGAAGTCATTGTCCAGTACTGGAATCACAAGCACTCACAACCCCATGGCCTATTTTAAAAAAGGGGGCACAGACCAGCACTTCATTTTTGCTCCCGCCAAAAACGACCATTTGTAGCATAAAATAATAAATGATCTGGGGTGTGTTTTGAGCTGAAACTTCACATACACATTCTGTGGACCTCTGAGACTTACTTTATATCTTGTATAAAGGCATAATAAGTCCCCTTAAAATATGTTTTTCTTGTTCTCTAATTTGTTCATAACAACCGTTACAATTATAATAATAAGAGAAAGTCATGCCTTGTGTTTTGAAATATCACAGTCCTAAAATGTTATACTCTTTGATTTTTTTTAGTGCTTGAGTGCAGAGGGCCTTTGAGTCTGGCCCATGGGACTACAGAGTATGTAGATGTAAGGGTTGGAGGTCATGCTCTGTTCCGCTGTGACCCTGGATACACATTACAGGGCTTCCAGATGGCCACCTGCCTGTTGGATGGGTCATGGAGTACACCAACTCCACAGTGTGGTGAGGAAACTGAAAACCCATTAGACTGTGTCCTAGCCATACTAAACACTGTGACATTAAAATAAATCTCAAATGGAATCCACAGTTGCTCTTTGTGTATAGCTGTTGAAGATGAAAGATACCTTTGCTAATGCGCTGCAACAGCATGTCATGTCTGGTTACGACACAGTATTAGAAGATCTGTAAGCATAATCTCAAAAAATATGGTAGTTAGTTACAATGTCATTCTTAAAGTCAGTGATGAATGTAGCGGCAAACTTTAGCCTTTAAAGAGTAAGTAGCATATAATTTTTAAGGTCCTACTTTGGTTTATGGAGTGTTCAACAACAAGTTTATGTACATACAATGTGTAAAAACACTATTATGTCGTAATAATAGTCAGTTATTCTTACCATACTTCTTGTCTTACTCTCAAATGATTCGTTCCGCAATTCATCCATCTAATCCCCTCCTATCCGCTAGCCTAGTGTCATGTGATTGGTCAGATGGTGTAGTCTGTTGTGATTGGTCAAACGCGTTCATCATGTGTCTTGGACTAGTTGACACGGCATACAGTGTACGGTGTTCGTATCTTCAGATGTTATTACAATACAGAAATAAATACTTTGAGAGTTAATAGATTGAACAATTAAATTAGCCGAGTTAATAGCAAGATAAACAAACTGTAATACACCAGAAATAACGGTACATGCTAATGATAGCGTTATATGCATTAGCTAAACACAGACATTGTCACGGTTCTGCCTTCTTGTTTCTGAACTTCTAGTCGTGTGGCAGAGCCCTTAGGTTTTATGTGAGAAAGCCATGAGTTGTTTACGTTTTTACATCTCATGTGCTTTCTCGTGTCTTGTCATTGGCCCCGCGCCTCTCGTTTCCCGTATTGCCTCCCTGCCATGTCTTATGTTCCACACCTGCCCCTCGTTGATTATCCCTCTTTTGTCTTCCCTTTAAATAGTCCTCATGTTTCATTGTCTTGTTGCTCGTGGATTGCGTTCTGTTTGTATGCATTCCGTGTTCTGATGTTCTCTGTATTGCCTGTACCTCTTGTTGCTGTTTTCCCGTCACAGTAAGTGTTAAGTTTAGGCTATGTCAAGTGAATGTTTCTAGTTTAGTGTTTAGTTAGTTTTCGTCCCAGTTGACCCATATTTTTATCTTCTCTTGTTTGCACCCCCTCGTGGGTTTTTGTTTTGAGTTTATTGTGTAAATAAAGTCTTTTGTTAACCCCTGCATTCCCGCTGCCTGCAATTGGGTTCTTCTCACGAGAATCGTGACAGACATAAGTACACAAATATTTCTTGAAGTTAAGACAAAAATAAAAAAATCACACTTACAGGTTGTGATTCGGTGGAGCTAACAGGTCCAAATAAGGTTGGTATTGTCCCCTCTTTCAAGGATAGTCGTTTCACATATCCTGCAGTGAACGCGCCAAGATTATTGAAGCAATCTTCGGTGAAATAACGCGTGCACAGTAAAACCCTGGGGTTATACTCCTTTGGTATCGTTTGAAAAATTAATTGTAACCATTGTTCCCTCAGGAGATCTTCCTTTGGTAGTTGAAATAAGACAGACTTAGTTTCACAATGTAGAACACAGGTTCTAGACATGATACACACGCATCACGAACGAGCGACAGAGTTTTGTGGGAGGAGAGTGAGACTAGTGAAGTTTTCGCGGCAGTCCCAGCAAAACGTAAGCGGGTGACGTAGATACGTGGCGGTTAGAGACTCGGACTAGCTCATGTCTTGTTTGCATGATTCAGAGTAGACTCCCATTTTTACAAGCCAATAACTTTGTTATTTATTCACCTTCGGACTTACAACTTGGCAGACAGCTTACTTTCAAACACGGCAACATAACACACTGCATGAAATGTAATTTTCTGGAAATGTAATTTGATCTCATGCTACTTACTCTTTAAAAGTTTTTGAAAATGGGTTTCCTTTCGAGGGAACTCAAAACTATGGGAAACGCCAATGGCGTGACGCACCTGGAATAGTATGTGAAACTAGTCTGTGATTTCTAGTTGTGCGGTGATGACGTCTTGACTGACGGCGGATGCCAGAAGGTATAAATAGGAAGTGGAAGCAGAGTCAGTCAGCTTCTGCCATTTCAGCCAAGCTTCCTGTCTATCTGTCTGAACACGTGTTTTAGTTTGTAAGGCAAGCAGAAAGGTTTTAAGCTACATGCTACTCCCTTCCCTCGTTACATCACAGTGGTACATAGTGATAAAGACTAGCTGGGTTTAGAGTGTTTGGGAGCGAAGCATGCTCAGGCAGCTTTTGAGGGTGTTGCCTGTGAACACTGGAATGGGCTGCCTCTATGAACCACCTTGCAGTGTTGGATGAGACAGTGTTTGTTTACAATTGTACCTGGGAGGTAGCCAAACTTTACATTCACTGGCCAGTAGAAGAACAAGAATTTAAAGGGATATTTCACCAGCAAATCAAAATTTCCCCATCTTTAACTCACCCTCAAATCATCCTGACTGAATATGACTTTCTTCTTGAAGAATAATGCAGTCGGAGTTATAATACCACGTATCATTTTACTTGCAAGCGGTAGAATGGGAGTGAATGGGCGTCAACTTTTTGAAGCTCTAAAACGTGCAATCCGTTAATCAAAGAACTGCTCGACATGCCTCTGTGGTCTTAACAAAGGTCTTCTGAAGCAAATTGATGCGTTTGTTTAAGAGAAATATCCATATTGAGAGCGCTATTAACGTTGATGTCTAGCTTCCGTTATCCTTCGACTGCATGTGAACCTGAGGCTTGTTTTTCTGGCAAATGACAGTGACCACGTGCAGTCGTGGGATAACGGAAGCTAGACATAATCTTTATTTGTCTACGTTTTCTGAGAGGTGCACCTTCCTAAGTCTTTCCTAATACAAAGGCGGATACTTGTCCATCGGAAGCAAAGCGCTTGCGCGTCTGAAGTATTGGTTTCGGTTTTAAAACATGCAAGATTGAGAAAATAAAGTGCGGGACTGATGTTAAAAGAGTTATTAAGAGAGATAAAGTGCAGGACCTGATTGATGCGAGTTATAAGAGCTCAAAAAGAAAAAAAGAGTTAAGAGCTTTCATAAAAAAGAAATTTCAAAGAGCAGATACAAGCAATACAAAAGTAATCCGGCTCCTGACGACATATTATGAAGCGAATTGCTATGTCTCTAAAATAATTATTAAAGGAACAATACGGCATTTTTAGGAGGATCTGTTGACAGAAATACAATATAATATACAAAACTATTTCTTCAGAGGTGTATAAAGACCTTACGTGATGAACCATTATGTTTGTAATACCTTAGAATAAGCCATTTATATCTGCATACAGAGCGGGCCTACATACATTGAATTCGCTGCCATGTTTTGTACAGCAGCTGTAAATGGACAAACAACTCCACAATGCGTGTTTTCTCTTCCTCTCCGCTGCGTTATCGTGGTGAAACGGATCGCGGGAAGATCCGTGATCTGTACGGATCGTGCTCTCCGGTGCGGAACGCATGTGACCCGCGGATTAACTGAAAGGTTATTCATCATTGAGTAAAAGAATAAACGCGCTCTCACTCGCTCTCCAGTTTCAGCTCCAACGCGCTCTCACTCTCTCTCTCAAGTATCTGGACGAGTTCAATATTACAACAACAACATATCTTGGTATGTTAGTATGTTACTCACATACTGATCCGAATCAAAGCAACCTCCTCAGAGGTGATTTTTAGACGATCTTTCTCTCCAACGTCTCACTCTGCTGGAAAGTATCTCCATAGATAGGCTATTGTGCTAAAAGCCTTAGTCCTAACGTGTCTCTGCTGTAAAGTCTTTATAATATTAGCGCAGGTCCTAGCTCCTGCCTGACTTTTATCCTTCTTTTTAAACTTAAAATCCACAAACCTTTTATTTTATGCATTATATAAGTCATAGCTCTTTCTACAGTCTTTCTAATGCCTGCAAAATCTCCTCCCTGCGTCAACTTGAGAACGACATCTTTTTGTACTGTGGTGGCCACTAGGGCTGCAGCTATCGATTCTTTTACTAATCGAGTATTCTACTGATTTTTCCATCGATTAATCGGGTATTCGGATAATAAGTACTTTTTCTTTATTAAAAAGCAATACTAAATATACAAGAGAAAATAAGACAGGTCTCTTAAAATGAGTAAAACAACTAATTTGTTTCCTTTTTAGAACAATTAGTTTTTATTGCTGAAATAGCATACATTAATATCTGCGAAAACTAAACCCATTTAGTACATTCTATTGCCATATTAAATTCAAAATGCAATATAATACAAATATATAAATAAGAAACATGAATAAAAATGGAACTAATAATTTCAAACAATAGCCTATGACTTTTATTTTGGCAGGTTGTCAGAAGACGCTTATTTTTTAGTATGTCTGTTTCTTCACTCAAACAATAACATGTTTGTGAAATAAACTCTCAGAGCAACTCTGGAGGTGAAGTTCATGTCCTCATTCAGCGCAGACGCAGACAAATTCATGAGCATCACGCGTGTAGCACGTTAAACTGTGCAGTTCATTCACTCAGACACGCAGACCAGACAGATGAAATGTGTAAATAACAGGATTCGGTGTCCACTAGTCCGCATCTAGTTTGATGGACTCAATGCAGCCGGAAAACAAGTTTCACTCGTAAAATAGACTAAAACCAAGTCAAATATCAGTTCACCATTTCAATAAGCTATTAGGGCTGTGACGGTGGCAGTTTTTTACCACCGCGGTGGTAATAGACAAATCGACCGCGATGGTGCGGTGGTTGAAAAATATATATTATTTATATAAATAATATTTATATTATATTTGCGTGTAGCAACCACATGACGAGTGGAAGAGAAATATAGACCTTATTTAAATACTTGAAATTGTTAAATAATTGAAATATGATATTTGAAATAAATGAGGATGAAGCATCCGTCAATGTTTAACGCGCAAATTCATCAGTGAAACGGCACGCTACAGCATATAAAACATTGAAATAAACATCAGTAAATAATGAAAACTTAAATGATATAAGAAAGCTAAATACTAAATAAAAAAGCTCTTGTTGCAGTAACTTCAGTCAGTGGCGTATTAACCCTTACAGTCCTTAACTATTCCATTTGAAACAAACGGTTTAAACCTACCTTGGCTTTCCTATTCAGATTGCCATAAAAACTTTACTTTTTCCGACTCGTTGATGTGAAACTTACTTGTTGACATTGTCCAGATTAAAATGTGTACAGCTGCACTAAATGCGCGTTCAGAAGATGTGCACAGGAGCGCAAATGAATATATGTCTCTCCGCAACCGCGGCAAAACCTGCGCGCGCTCCGACACTAAGCAAGCGGGTCATAGCCAGTTTTGATTTTACGTATCTGTTCATTTCACAACAAGATCCATTGCAGAAGCCGCAGAATAACCTGGGTTTTGCCGTGCAGGCCTGCGCTCGAACGCACCAACGGACACGTATGCCAATAATTTCTGTTAATTTAAAATCTTTTAAATAAAACGACCCACAACTGAAAGGCTACAACTAGCAATCGTTATCGCAACTCTCATATTTATTACACCTATATTTGTCAGAGTGACGTGCACTACCGCCGGTGGCAGTTCACCGTCATGGCACTTTACCATCGCGGTGGTGCGGTTGTTACGGCAACCGTCACAGCCCTATAAGCTATCAGTTATTTATCAGCATGAGAAACACGTGTGAGCGTGTGAACATACTAAAATGCGTGTGTCTCACGGTGAATGCATGAGACTGTAACATGAATAGAGTTTAGCGGGCTGTGCGTCAGTAATAACGGTCCGTGGGGAAACGCAGTGCTCCGTGTGTACTGTAGTTAAATGGATTAAATGAGGCTTCGAGGCAGCAAAAATTGCCTCGATGATTTTTTGTATTCGAATAACTCGAGTTACTTGAGAAATCGTTTCAGCCCTAGTGGCCACCGTCGTATCACGACGAGCGTGGCGGAAGAACCCAAGTGCAGGCAACGGCAGGTAAGGGGTTAACAGGGGTATTTTATTCAACAAAGAAACAAAAAACACAAAACAAAAACCCACGCGGGGGAAAAATGGCAAAGACAATGGGAATAAATGATAACAGGAAAACACAGGAACCAAGAACTAATAAGTAGACTATAAAACACTTGACTTAAACTGACATAAACAAGACCAACAATGACTCACGGTGGGAACAAGGAACATCGATTTAGACAGGTTTGAAATAAAACACGACATCACAGGTATAAGGGAACGTACCTAATCCAAGAGCAACAAGACAATGAAACATGAGGACTATTTAAAGGGTAGACAAACGAAGGATAATTAACGAGGGCAGGTGGGAAACATTAGACACGGCAGGAAAGCAATACATGAGACTAGAGGGGCGGGTCCAATTACAAGACACGAGAAAACACATGAGATATCAGAAGATAAACATCCCATGGTCTTCTCACACAAAACCTAAGGCTTTGCCATGGCTCTGCTACAGGACCAAGAAAAACATGACTAAATGAAGCAGAGCCATGACACGTCGTGTTTGGACTGAGCAATTCGTGGCAAATCTATAATACAACGCTAGTGGCCGCTGTTAATTAAGAACAAATATAAATCGCACCCAAGTGCCTTACTCACTTAGAAGGGCAGAGCTGTAGAAGTGGAAATTCGATCACACATATCAAGGCCATTTTCTCTTTATCCTAGAAGACACTTTGCATTCGTCCCTTTCAGCAATGCTTTTCACAGGCACAAACATGACATTTAGAACGCGTGATTCTGGTTGGCCCAAGGACCAAAAAAAGACGACGCTGTTATCTTGATTCTGGTTGGCCAAATGAATCCAGGTGCTTGAACAAAGACGTTTCAGATGCTCGAGAGTAGAGGCCTAAGACACACATACCCCCCAACCCCCCCCACGGAAAAAAACGATTCGGATTTACACAGTTCAAATAAATGACCTACTGTTGATTCAAAATGGCAAATTTTGTCGAAAAGCGACTAGTTTGCAGGTATGGATAGAGAATGGGTAATGGATTCAGTTTGCTGTCCGTAATCCAAAAATCTTAGGGGTTTTTTCCACCAAGGGGAAGTGTTGTCTCTCTAAGAGAAAGGGGCCATAGAGTATGTCCCCCCCTTGAGAGTCAGATCGGGTTTTACAGCTGGTACTTTATAGTAAATAGTTTTTTCATGCATTGAAAAATGCATGGATTCAGCCCTTGATCCATTGAGACTTTGTATTCTAAATTACATAGATGACTGGTTAGAGTTAGCTCAGTCTCACGAGATGGCGTTTGCCATCGAGATGTCATCCTCAGCCATATGTGACCCTGGATCACAAAACCAGTCTTAAGTAGCACGGGAACATTTTTAGTAAAAGACAAAAATACATTGTGTGGGTCAAAATTATCGATCTTTCTTGTATGCCAAAAATCATTAGGATATTAAGTAAAGATCATGTTCCATGAAGATATTTTGTAAATTTCCTGCCTTAAATATATAAAAACTTTATTTTTGTGAGTGGATGGTCTGCCACAGTGCCCCTGATTAACAACTTCAAAGG
>NC_079892.1:68321-108538 GCF_024868665.1 Triplophysa rosa | reverse complement strand
CAATTTTCTCAATATTTTGATTTTTTTGCGCTCTCAGATTCCAGAGTTTTAAACGGTTGTATCTCAGCCAGATATTGTCCTATTCTAACAACTCATATTCTATAGAAAGTTTATTTATTCAGCTTTCAGATTATGTAAAAATCTCAATTTCGAAAAATGACCCATAAGACTGGTTTTGTTGTCCAGGGTCACATATGATGTGAATATTTTTAACAGATCTTTGGAGCAGTGTGAAGTCCCTTCATGCTTCAAACGCTCCACCATCATCCCTGTACAGAAGAAACCCAAAATATCTGGACTTAATGACTACAGGCCTGTTGCTTTAACATCTGTGGTCATGAAGTCATTTGAGAGACTTGTACTGGCCCACCTGAAGGACATCACCAGACCACTTCTTGATCCCCTCCAGTTTGCTTACCGAGCAAACAGGTCTGTGGACGATGCAGTAAACATGGGACTGCATTACATCCTACAACACCTAGACAGACCAGGGACTTACGTCAGGATCCTGTTTGTAGACTTCAGCTCGGCCTTCAACACCATAATCCCAGACCTCCTCCTGCCCAAGCTTACCCAGCTCTCTGTGCCAACCTCTACCTGTCAGTGGATTATTAACTTCCTGTCGAACAGGCAGCAGCTAGTGAGGTTGGGAAAATTTAAATCCAGCACATGTACCATCAGCACCGGAGCTCCTCAAGGATGTGTTCTTTCTCCACTGCTATATTCACTCTACACAAACGAATGCACCTCTACAGACCCTTCTGTCAAACTCCTGAAGTTTGCAGATGACACCACAGTCATTGGCCTTATTCAAGACGGTGATGAATCTGCCTACAGAAAGGAGGTTGCTCAGCTGGCTGCCTGGTGTAGTCAAAACAACCTAGAGCTGAATGCATTCAAGACAGTGGAGATGATAGTGGATTTCAGAAGGAACCCTCCATCACTTCCTCCCCTCACCATCCTGGACAGCACTGTGGATACTGTGGAGTCATTCAGGTTCCTGGGCTCCACCATCTCTCAGGACCTGAAGTGGGAGTCCCACATAGACTCCATTGTAAAGAAGGCCCAGCAGAGGTTATACTTCCTCCGTCAATTGAGGAAGTTCAACCTACCACAGGAGCTACTGACCCAGTTCTACTCAGTGGTCATCGAATCTGTTCTGTGCACTTCAATTACTGTTTGGTATGGCTCGGCCACCAAATCAGACCTACGAAGACTACAACGGACAGTTCGTAGTGCTGAGAAAATTATTGGTGCTCCTCTGCCCACACTTCAGGACCTGTACGATTCCAGAGTGAAAAACAGGGCAAGAAAAATCATCATTGACTCCACACACCCAGCACACAAACTCTTTGATCTGCTGCCCTCTGGCCGGCGCTTTAGAGCACCAAACACCAGGACTTCCAGACACAGAAGCAGCTTCTTCCCCCAGGCAATCTCCCTCCTAAACAGATAACTGCTCCTTAAGAGCAATATTCCACTTCCACTACTCCTATAGTGTGCACTATAGTGCCTTATTATATCTACATCTTATGTATACATGTATATAACACTACCTCTACTTACTAAATTATCCATTTGCACAAGTGTACATACAATCTGTTAATATGTATATTCTACTATTTACTACCCTGTACAATGTCTCTTATATGTTATTACCCCCCCATTTTCTGTAAAATAGTCTTTATTTTATATATGCACAATTTAGAATCTTTTAGACTGTAAATCGTATTATATTGTATTGTCATTGTGTTGAATGTCTGTACTAGAAGCTTCCAACACCAAAGAAAATTCCTTGTGTGTGCAAGCACACTTGGCAATAAAGATCTTCTGATTCTGATTCATATGAGTACTGCATATGAGACCATTAGTAAATCTCTTTAGTGTATGAGGTGCGCGGAATGCCTTCATCTTTGCTAATCAGGGCACACTCTACTAGGAGTATGACTTCCTCGCAGTCCCCTCTTTTATACCTTCTGGTATCCGGCGTCATTTGTGATGTCTTGATGTGATGTCGCAGCTATAAATCACGGACTAGTTTCACATGCTATTTCAGGTTCATCACGCTGCTGCCGTTCCCCATAGAGTTGCTCCATGACGCAGTGTCTCGTTTTCTATCTCAGGGAACCATGGTTACAGTCGTAACCGAAATGTATTTCTGCATTTATAGGACAAAAACATGTAATAGTAGATAATGCATAATGTCCTTTTCACCAGTGTCTAACCAAAACTGTGGCATTCCACCGAGGCCAGATCGTGGTAATCACTTCCTTGTTTATGGACCAAATGATGTACTTATTGCTGTTCAGTTTTTGTGCTATAAGCCATACAAACTGCATGGAAGCCCCCAGAGAACTTGCCTGAGCAACAACACTTGGAGTGGGATGGCACCTACCTGTGTCAAAGGTACCGGACTAAATTAATACAATGCACAGCTTTTTAAATAAAATCATTTTAATTAAAAATATGAGATTTATTTAATCAATATAATAGCATTATGAATGTTTTTATTGCTTAGTTTAAAGTGACAAATGCAATCTCTTATAAATATTATGAACAAATTATGAAGAATTTTGGTTGTTAATAAGTGGTCTCTAAGTAACAAAAGGTCTTCCTTCAAACTCATAACCCCTTCAACATATCTAATGATAATAAGACTTTAAGCTTCAGGTAAAATGAAAGCTATGTAAATGAGTACAAAGGAACAATACATTAACTTATATATTTTTTCAGGTAAACTTATCACAAACTTACAAACTTTTAACAAATCTTAAACCTCCAGTAAATGTATTCTCAGTTTTGGTGCCATGAGTGGGCCATGGGGGTGTGCCCAGCCAATTAAAATGCATTTGTAGCTCTTTTTTTTAATATTGCATTCAGAGCAGCTTTACATGTGTAGCCCCTTATCCCCTTACTCGTTAGTACAGATTAGAGTTCTTGATAAAGGCCTAGGTTCTTTTTCCTTTATGATCCTTCTTGTCTTTATTCTAGTGCGAATCAGCTACCCTGAAATTACAAAGGTATCTTATTATATACCAGAAACTATTCTCTGTCTACTTTCACCCCGACAATAACACACACGTACAAGTAAATATGTAAATAAAGAAAGGTACTGTATTCACAAATGAAATCAGGTAAAATATAAAAGGAAATAAAACAAAATCAAATCACCCTCTATGGATGTCTCTCAATAGGTAACACAGAATAAACCTGTATACTATTAACGTCTCAGTACAATCAGATTTGCGACTAATCACAAGTGACTTCTTAAACCTGAAAACACAGTTAAACCGTACTAACTCTCTGAAAATTTCACAATAGATTTGAAAACAAAAGAAAACCCAAATTAGGCCTGCGCATATCACACTTTTACATTCGTAATCACGTGCCCAACGAAGCATTCACACAACCCCCCGTGGCAGGCCTTATCCGATGCTCGCGTACGTGGGGCCGGAAAACATGAAATGGCCTCTTCGCTCAGACGAGCAAACAAAATTAACTGTTACCTCTGACTCGACGCTAGTGTGCGTTGCAATAACTTCTTTGCAGCTCGTTGACGAAGTCTCGGGTTTCGAAGCTCCAACCGCAAGAGATCTCACTATTCCACAAACATGAAACGAAATCCAAAGTTCCAAATAGGCACGCGATTCCTGGATGAATGTTTTGTTCAGATGAAACAACCGTCCTTTTCTTCCCCCCTCTGTATGCTGGTACTCCAATAAATCAAAATGGAGAACGTCCCACGAGTAGCTCTGGCCGAACTAATTAAATGAACGATTCCCGACTTTCTATAACTCGACTGTCTTTACTGACACGCAATACACTTTATTATATAGAAATGCTGATCGTACTTCTAACTACCTTATCCCTGCTTTATTCCAAAACTTATCGTTTTCACTCGAGAACCCCACAGACGTTTCTCTCGTCCGCCATCTCTCCTTCCCTTTTTTTTCCGACTCCCCCTCAAAACCAAACATGATTGGCTCAGTCTCTGTCCGTCTCTGATTTTGGCCAATACACTTCAGAGTAGCAACCCACTTAATGTCAGCCACATTTTCACCAAACTTTATAGACGAAAAAATCTCTTAAAGGTACAGTATACATAAAACATAATTCACAGTATATTATTGTAAAACAAACATTTATTCATTTTGTTAATCTCCACTTCACTTTCCACAAAAGTTTCGATTACCATCATATACCTCATGGTTACACATGAAAAAGAAAACACAGAAAAGATAGAGAATTTGCACTAACACATGGATTAAAGTTCTCCGTTGCTACGACGGATTTCCGTTAATTGCAGCGAGTCTACGACGCATTTCCGTCAACTGCAGGGTTCCCGCCTGTCCTTAATGTCATAAATTCACTTTTCATGATTTTAACCCTTTGACGCGTCACGCGTATGATTACACCGGTGTGATTAGAACATTCAGCGCTTTGACAGGCACTGAGCCAGAGACAGACTCAATCCTGCTACCTATCACAACCAGTGCTCGAGAGAAGAGAGAACGTTACTTCCCCGACCGGACAAGTAACTTGAAAAATAACACTCAGGGCTGTGCAGTGCGACATATGTAGAATAATAAGAATATGTGGATTAGACAGAGCTACGTGTTTGTGTGAAATGCGTTTGTCGTTGTGCTTGTTTTGGATTTGGATTTTGGATTTGGATTTGGATTCAATTTATTGTCATTGCACATGTACAAGTACAAGGCAACGAAATGTGACCTCTGCATTTAACCCATCCAGAGAGTAGTGAACACACGTACCCCCGGAGCAGTTTGTGTGTGACATTAATCAATAGCGCATCGTTCGCGGACTCGTGGACACGGAATCCTGCTATTTAATTATGTCATCTGGCTGTGTGTCTAAGGGAATGAGGTGCACAATTTAACATACTACACAAGTGTTATATGAGGATATGAACACATGTACTTCATTTCCAGAGTTCCTAAGAGTTTATTTTACCAGCATTGTACTATTTGTGTGAAGCTATCCTCAAAAACATATTAACTTGGGCGTCTTTCCGACAAGTCGTCAAAATAAAAGTCCCGTTAAACTGAACACTCACGAAAAAATACTGTAGTGTACTATAGTATTTCCTATGGAAAATTGTAGTGCCCTTGTAGTAAATTGATAAACTAAAGTAAACAGATAGTATACTATAGTAAAGTTCAAAAACACTATAGTATCTAGGAATTTTACTGCAGTTTACTATAGTAAATACTGTAATATACTACAGTAATTAATGTGGACAAATATACCACTATTGTATAGTAAAAAATGAAAAACACAGTACTTGGAAATATTAAATCAAATTTAGGTAAACAAAAAAATGATATGGCCTTAATTTATCCATCTGTATGTAACATTAATGTCATTTGTCAGTTACCTGCCTATTCATGTGATGAACTGCACCATTTTTTTAATGATGACAACAGACGTTTTATACTTGTGCTATGACTAGTGTTGTAGTACTCGAGACTTGTCTTGGTCTCGAGTCCAGTCTCAAGGCCATTTTGTGATGGTCTTGTCTCGGTCTCAACTGTCTTTGCTCTCGGTCTTGTCTTGGTCTCAGACTTAGTAGTCTCTGGGTTTTTTTAAAGACCGGTCAAGACCACAACTGTGGGAATTACAATAAAATGATGGTGCATTGTCTGATTAACTGTTAACATTATTAATGTGATTGGATGTGAAACTTTAATACCCGGTTTCACACACAAGGCTTAAGACTAGTCCCAGACTAAAATAAAAGTTTGAGCCGTCTTAACTGAAAATAAATAGCCCTGACATATTTTAAGATATGTCGTTGCCATTGTTTTGTCTCAAGATGCACACCAGCAGTATTTTTATCTAAGGCATTTTAATAAAAGGGACTTAAATATCCCAATTTAACTAAGGCATAGTCCTGACTTAAACTAAACCTTGACTGTTGTGCCGGTAAGAGATGAATGGGGGATTGTCCTAGAAGAAATCTGTTAACAGAATGAATACAAAGGTCCACAATATCCAAGATGTGATTGCAAAAAAGGTACTTGTATTAGATCTTGTTTCTTTATATTATAAAGTCTGGCGTGATCTGAAAACGTGATATTTTGCTACTGAACAGTAAATAAGAACGCTTAGAATGCATGATTCTGTAATTATGACTTTTTAGTGTTATGTGGACCTTTCAGGTGAATTTTAGGAGTACTGGTCTTGACTCGGTCTCGGCCCTCAACATCTTGGTCATGTCTTGGTCTCGGTTTAGGTGGTCTCGACTACAACACTAGCTACGACTGTTTGGCCTCTGCTACAAAACCTCTGTAACACCAGTGCTATGTAAAAGTTAACGCCACGAATAATATTTACTGCTTGCCTTTATTCTATAGCAATCACGGAGAGTATAACCAACTTCAGACACTGGGTAAAATGCTTAGAAGCAAACTTGAGCACTCAGAATCCGAAACAATAATACTGACACTTCATATGAAGTAATATATTTTTTATGTTTGGACAAGTAATTTTTGTACTCGGACATGTGAATGACAAATGTACTTGTCCGAAGGACAACCACATGACAACGCTTAATGTCAAGCCCTGAAAAACATGCACTGAAGTTATGTAGATGGTTGATTATTTGTCAAGGTAAGTATAATGTTTTTATAGATTAAAAATAGTTTTTAAAATATGCAAACTGGCAATATGAAAGTGATTTAAAACATCTCCCCTTAAAACACTATTGGTCTTGACTATTGTGTCTGTTAAAGGAATATGACTTGGCCTTATAAGAAATTCAGTCAGAAGACATTTTTTCACTTTAATCCATGAGTAATACCAAAAGTGTATAACGTGCAGGTAGGATTTGGACCAATACCACATAATATAAAGTCACGGCAAGCTTAAACCTTTCTGTTCTAGTGATATCATTCACCCGAGATTTTTAAAATTAATTATTAATTCGATTTGGCCAGGTCTGGTGTCTCTTATTAATAAGTGTCTCCAAACTGGCTCTGTTCCTGCCAATCTTAAAGTCGCTACGGTCACTCCCCTGCTCAAGAAGCCATCACTAGATTCCTCTGTCCTAAAAAAATTCCGGCCAATATCTGTCTTGCCTTTCATTTCAAAGGTTTTGGAGCAAATTGTGCTGAATCAACTACAATGTTTTCTGTCAAGTAACTGTATTTATGAGGTTTTTCAATCTGGTTTTAAGTCTGCTCACAGCACTGAGTCGCTCTTTTGAGAGTGTTAAATGATATCTACCTCTCTACTGATTCCGGAGACTCTGTGGTTCTTATTCTTTTAGATTTATCAGCCGCTTTTGATACCGTAGACCACTCCTCACTTGTATCAAGATTGGAGTCCTGGGTAGGTCTAAAAGCTAACGTCCTGAGATGGTTTCAGTCATACCTGTCTGATAGAAAGCTTTTAGTGAACCTGGGTAACTTTACCTCTTCTCCTGCGCCCCTGACCTGTGGCCTTCCACAAGGCTCTTTTTTAGCTCCCTCTCTATTTTCTCTCTACATGCTACCTTTGGGCTCTATTCTCCGTAAACATGGTGTGTCATTTAATTTTTACGCAGATGATACTCAAATCTATCTACCAATTAAAAGAAACAATTCCACTGCGATTACTTCTCTTGCGAAATGTTTAGAGAAGGTTAAATCATGGCTAGCCCAAAATTTCCTCTTCCTAAATGAAGACAAGACCGAGGTAATTGTTTTCGGTCCCAATGAGAACTCTTAAGTGTATAAGCCCTGATTTAGAACGTTTATCTGTTTTTAGATCCTCACGGGTACGTAACCTAGGAGTGCTTGTTGACCAGCATTTAAAATTTGATAAACATATCTCTTCTTTTATCGGATCCAGTTTTTATCAGCTCTGCTTATTGTCCAAAATCAAATACTTTCTCACACCAAAAACTCTAGAAATGGCTGTTCACGCTTTTGTTACGTCTCGTCTAGATTACTGCAATTCTTTATATTGCGGTATATCTAAGTGTCAAATTGCACGTCTTCAGCTTGTTGAAAATGCTGCTGCCAGACTTTTAAAGTGTCGTAAACATGAACACATCACTCCAGTTCTTAAATCCTTACACTGGTTGCCGGCTAGTCAGAGAATAGACTTTAAAATTCTCCTCTTTGTATATAAATCCCTACACAACATAGCCCCCGTCTACCTCACTGAACTTCTTCATCTCTACACCCCATCCAGAAGCCTACCATCCTGTGACCAGGCATTGTTGGTAGTCCCTCACGTTAGGCTTAAGCGTAGAGGTGAGCGTACATTTGCAGTGGCAGGGCCTCGACTTTGGAATGCCCTGCCCCTAGAGATTAGAATGGCCCCTTCTCTGTCTGTTTTTAAGTCCCTGTTAAAAACGTATTTGTTTTCCTTAGTGTATTGACCACTGTGATATGGCCATTTTAAATTTTTTAACGGGTTGTATTAAATTTTTGAATACAATGTTAGGGCCATTTTTTAATGGGTTGTATTAAATTTTTGTATGGTCTGTTTCTGTATATGTAGTAAAATTGTGTTCTTCTGTAAAGCACTTTGGTCAGCCTGGTGGCTGTTGTCAAATTTATTTTTATAGCGCTTTTTACAGTTTGGTTCATACATTTTCAGGTGTGAGTTCAGTTATAAAATTCAGTTATCACTCTTGTAAGCAAACTTGGTGTGAACACAACCATATTAAGGACTCAAAAACAGGACTGACGGATGTATTTTTGAGCTGTGTTAATGTGGCCATAGCTTTCAGCACAAAGACCCTAATAACATCTACAGTGCTCAGGTTGTAAATGCACAGCTATACAGGTGTGTTTTTAATCTGGATTCAAAAGTAGCTACTGTTGGTGAAGGTCTGATGTCGTCTGGAAGCAGATTCCAGTTATGGGTGGCGTAATGGCTAAACGCTGACTCGCCTTGTTTGGAGTGAACGTCTTGGTTTACGGATGTAACCTCAGTTCCCTGATGGAGGGAACGAGACATTGTGTCGAGCAGACAGATGGGGTTCACTCTTGAGAACCTATCAACTTCTGACTAGTTTAGAAAAGGCCAATGAAATTGGTGAATGAAATTTGCATGCCGGACTCCGCCCCTGGATATCCGGGTATAAAAGGGAGACGGCGTGCTGCATTCATTCACCTTTTGGTCTGAGGAGCCTGAGCATCCCTTGACCGCTGCGGCGGGCGGCCAGCGTTGTGGCAAGAAGGACACAATGTCTCGTTCCCTCCATCAGGGAACTGAGGTTACATCCGTAACCAAGACGTTCCCTTTCTGTTGGTCTCTCGATGTTGTGTCGAGCCAACAGATGGGGTCCCTCTGGAAAACGCCACAGTGCTGTGCCACGTCACAATCTCTAGTGGAGTGACGCTGACTGGCCTGGGTGAGTCAGACGTGAGCGCTAGCGCAAAATTGTAACCGTCCAGTGGAGAGGTAGGGGTCTTTTGAAGAAAAGGTGGGAAGCCCCTGCCACCGGCCGTCACGGGCGGAGGCCTTGTTTCTCTAACAGCGAGAAGCCGACCAGCACCGTAAGGGCCACTGGGTAAGCATTATTCCCACTTGGGGGAAGAACGCTACAGAGACCACTACCTACCGTAGGGAGGAGTTAGTGGAGATACCAACATGGTCTCACCATCAGGGGAGAACTCATGGGAAAATGTGCGGACTGAAGGAGTTAGCCGCAAGGTGGAAGTTCACCTAGGGAGGTCATGGGTTACCAAGTGGGAACCATTCATGAGGATACATCAGTGTGGGCACTGCAACCCAACGCTCACGGCGGCCCGGGAAAGCATGGCTGACATTTCGACGTCCGCTTCTTCCTGGGCTAAGACCCCCGAGGGAGGGAGCTCAGAGGAATTGCCGGAGTCGGATGGCAGTACGTCACCCCCTGATGCTGCAAGGGACATCTCATCATTATCACGCACCATTTCCGAATACGTGGTTGAGGAACAGGATGGTGGGACCGTCTCCTGGGGAACGGTCAGACGAGCAAGACGATATGCGAACGGTCCGTGAGCCAGTGGCTGGCGGATTAACGCTCACAGTAATCCTCGTATCACCGTCGCTGCTTGCCGTAGCGGACGGCAGGGCCGTAGTCCTGCCGTCACAGAACGGGGAGCAGACGGGGTGGTGGCTGAGTCCCGTGGGAACACAGCCACCTGTTACGCAACATCTGAATCATCAACCGCCCGCAGTGTGGGCAGGACGTATCCACAACGTCTGCCCCAGCATACTGGAAGCAGACATCGTGTCCGTCCCCCTCCTTGATGAGTGTGTTGCACCCATGCGAACAGCGTGACATGCCACACTGGTGAAATTTGCTCTTTTAGAGATTCAGCGTAGAGTTTGAAGTCTCGAAGTCGATCAGTGTGAAGGCTCCGAAGAACAAAAGGTGAATGAATGCAGCACGCCGTCTCCCTTTTATACCCGGATATCCGGGGGCAGAGTCCGGCATGCAAATTTCATTCAGCAATTTCATTGGCCTTTTCTAAACTAGTCAGAAGTGGATAGGTTCTCAAGAGCGAACCCCATCTGTCCGCTCGACACAACGTCAAGAGACCGACAGAAAGGGAACCCTTGTTATATCTAACTGACTTGATCCTAATGATCTGAGAAGTCTGTTTGGTTCATATTCAATAAGCATATCTGAAATGTATTTAGGTCCTAGACCATTGAGTGATTTATAGACAATTAATAATTCTTTGATTTAGTTCGAAAAGTAACTGGTAACCAGTGTAAGGACCTGAGGATTGGAGTGATATGCCCAGATTTTTTGGATTTGGTCAGAATCCTGGCAACAGCGTTCTGTCTGAGCTGCAGCTGTCTGATGGTCTTTTTGGGAAGACCTGTAAGGAGTCCGTTACAGTAATCCACCCTGCTGGTGATGAAAGCATTAACTAGTTTCTCTAAATCTTGGTTTGAGACAAAACATCAGATTCTGGCTATGTTTCTGAGATGGTAGTACGCTGATTTGCTTATTGCTTTGACATTACTGCTGAAACTAAGGTCAGACTCTAAAATGACACTAAGTTTTTTTTTACCTTACTTTGTGTCTTTAGACCTCTTAAGTCAAGGGGTGAGTTTTCCTTGTTAGTTTCATCCTTGTTACCAAAAACAATGACTTCAGTTTTGTTTTTATTAAACTGAAGGAAGTTTTGACACATCCAGCTGTGAATTTCATCAATGCACTGGCAAAGAGAGTCAATAGGCCTGTAGTCATTGGGTGAGAGGGCTAGGTAGATCTGAGTGTCATCTGCATAGCTGTGGTAGGCAATTTGGTACTTTTTCATTCATTATTTGGCCAAGTGGGAGCATATACAAATTGAAGAGGAGCGGAGCAAGAATCGAGCCCTGTGGAACACCACAACTCATGGGTGTCCAGTCAGATTCATGGTTGCCTATGTTCACATAGTAACCTCTCCCTTTAAGGTATGACCCGAACCATTTAAGTATCAACCCAGAAAGCCCTACCCAGCTTTCCAGCCTATGTAGGAGTATGGTGTGATCTACCGTGTCAAAGGCAGCACTGAGATCTAGTAATACCAGAACTGATATTTTGCCTGAATCAGAATTCAATCGAATATCATTTAATATCTTTATGAGCACTGTCTCTGTGCTGTGATGCTGACGGAAACCAGACTGATAATTGTCGAGGTTGCCATTTGAGTTCAAGAATTTGGTCAGCTGATTGAAGACAACCTTTTCAATGATCTTGCCTATAAAAGGAAGATTTGATATTGGTCTGTAGTTAGACAGTAAGGTTTTGTCTAGATTGTTCTTTTTTTAGTAGAGGTTTGACAACTGCATTTTTAAGGGACTCTAGGAAAGTTCCTGAGAGCAGTGAGGTATTTACTATTTTTAGGAGATCTGCTTCCAAACAGTTAAACACTCTTTTGAAAAAGGATGTGGGAAGTGTGTCAAGGCTGCAAGTTGACACTTTAAGATGCTGTACCATTTCCGCCAAGGTTTTGTGATCAATTGTCTGAAATTCAGACAGAGTTACTAATTTCTGATGTACTGAAGTCAGACTGACCTGACTGCCGCATGGAGCTTTGCTGATTTCCATTCTGATATTATTGATCTTCTCAAGGAAAAAAGTTGCAAACTCATTGCATTTGTCATCAGACAGCATTTCCCTGGGAACTTGACTCGGGGTATTTGTTAGTCTCTCTACAGTTGCAAAAAGAGTGCGAGTGTTATTTATGTTGCAGTTTATAATGTTAGAGAAAAAGTCAACATTGAAGGCATGCAGACTGTCTTTACTGTATAGATGTTATAGTGAACTTCAAGTTTTGTTTTTACCACATACGCTCAGCTTTTCTGCATGTTCTTTTCATGCTTTGTACTGCTGGTGTGTTTCTCCAGGGTGCTTTACGCCTTCCAGTTATCGCCTTGACCTTTACTGGAGCAATGGCATTAATAGCATTTTTACTTTTGCATTAAAGATATCGAGGAGAACATCAATAGAGTCTGCAGATATACTTGGTGACAAAAACATAGCATTCATAAATAGCTCACTGGTGTTCTCATTTATGAATCTCTTTTTTACAGAGACGAGTCTATCTTCAGTGGCAAAGTTTAGGCCTTTGCTAATGAGCAGATCCAGAGTGTGTCCACAATTGTGTGTGTGACCATGCACATGTTGGATCAGATCAAAAGTGTTTAAAACATTTAAGAGTTCATTTGCAGTGTTGTTTTCTGTCTTGTCTACATGCATATTAAAATCTCCAGCAATAACAAAGCAGTGAAATTCTGAGGAAATAGCTGATAGCAATTCTATAAAGTCATCAGCAAAGACTGAGGAGTACTTGGGAGGTCTGTAAATAATTGTAAACAGATTTTAAACAGGTGCACCTTTTAAAGCAATACTCAAGTATTCAAAGGACAGGCAGTCACCAAGTAACACTTGCTTTCATTGAAAGAGATCTTTAAATAGATCAGCTATTCCCCCACCTTGTAACGGTTTCAGCACCACCGGCCACGCCCCCTATGTCGTCACCGTCAGCTCGCTTCACCCGTTCCCTCTCCCCGGAGTTCTGAACTCAGTTTCCCAGCATGCACCGCACAGCCACCATTTTTGATTAGTCCACACCTGCATCACATCATCAGGACTCTATTTAAGTTTGCACCTTTTTGTTCTTCCCTGTTCAGTCTTGTTGTCTTCACTGCAATTCTATACCCCGATAAGTATATTTACCTGTTTTTTTGGATATACCTGTTTTTGAAATACATTCCTGTTTTTGGATATACCTGTTTTGGAAATACTTACCTGCTTTTGGATATACCTGTTTTGGAAATACTTACCTGCTTTTGGATATACCTGTTTTTGAAATACTCACCTGTTTTTGGATTTTCCTGTTTTTGAAATAAACTCCTTTTTTCTTATCTACCTCTGTGGTGTGCTCTCCGTCTACCAGAACCCTGACAGTAGACTGAACCTAACACCATGACCACACCACAGACTTCTCCCGGTCCCCTCTCTGAACTGGTTACCCTACTCCGGAACCAACCCGCACCTGCACTCCTTCCGTCTAACCCACCATCGGCGTCTAGTTCCATGGCCCTACCCAACCGATATACTGGCTCCGTGGAGGAGTGTAGCGGGTTCTGTCTCCAATGTGAGCTCTACATACAGTTGCACCCCGGTCAATTCTCCACGGACAAATCCAAGGTAGCCTTCATCATCTCCCTCCTGAGCGGTAAGGCCCTGAACTGGGCATCCGGGATTTGGCAGGCCGGAGGACCACTGTAGCAAGGTTCAATAGAAGGGAAGGAAGGAGGCGGGAACCGGCGAACATTTAAACAATAAACTTTAATCAAAAATAAACAAACAAAAACACGGAAGTAAAAGGCCGGCAGCCACCTCACGGTCGACTGCCGGCCACACAAACATAAATAAAACTTAACATTTCCGGGCCCGGTCCTCTCTCGTCGGCAGTCCCGTCGCTCGTCCTCTTATGCTCCCCGTGAGGCATGCTGGACCGGTGCGCGTACAGCTGATACTCATTATCACTCACGCCACCGGCCCCACCTTCCTGCCCCACGGCTCTCGTCCCGCCTTCCTCGCTACAACCACTTACCACTAATCTGAAGTCTTTTTTTGAGCACTTTAAAGGGGTCTTTGACCAAGCAGTGGATACTCTTTCGGTGCACGATCTACTGCTGAGGCTTCGACAAGGACGCCTTTCAGTGGCGGATTATGCCCTCCAGTTCCGCACCCTTGCGGCGACCAGTGGATGGAATGAGCCGGCACTTGTCTCGGTCTACCGCTAAGGGCTACAGAACTCGATCCGATTACACATGGCCATCTACGATGACTCGCTCGGTCTGGAGGCTCTCATACAACGATCCATTAGTATCGCCCAACGTCTGTCAGCCTGTTCGCTGTCATCACCCGGTACATTTCCTCCACGGGTTATGACCTCTGCCTCCCGGACTTCTTCAGACCCAGAACCCATGGAGGTGGATCGTTTTCGACTATGTCCTGAGGAACATACACGGAGGCGGAACCTTAACCTTTGTCTGTACTGTGGAGGGTCAGGTCATCGCCTAGCCGTCTGCCCCGTCCGTCCGGCTCGACCAGCGGTGAGTTCTATCCATACACCGGCCTCCTTACCTCACCTTGCTCTTACCCAAGTGGTCATTATTGCACCTAACTTCTCTGTTCCAGTCCACGCCCTGATTGACTCTGGAGCCGCCGGGAACTTCATTTCTCTGAATCTTCTTACTCAGTTGGGCTTCCCGCGCCTAAGGAATGGGAGGACCATGTTTGTGCAAGACATCCTAGGAAAACCGCTGGGCCGAGGTCGGATCACACACCATTCCCCACCCATCACCCTTCACATCTCTCCCAGGCATACGGAGAAGATCTCCTTCTGGGTACTGGAGGGGTCCACCTCCGATATCGTCCTGGGACGCCCCTGGCTTATGGAACATCAACCTATCGTGGACTGGCGCACTGGCATCATATCCGGATGGGTGGGTCGCCCCGCCAACACCAGGGTCCCGATCAAGGAGGATTCTTTCCTAAAACCGGTACTACCCATCCTAGCCACTACCGTCGAGAGTCCTGAGGTCCTCAACTCCGGTGAGGTTCCCGTAGATTATCGGTCGTTCCAGGACGTCTTCTCCAAGCTGAGGGCTACGGAGCTGCCTCCTCACCGGCCATGGGACTGTGCCATTGAGCTGCTTCCTGGGGCCACAATGCCCAAAGGAAAGATCTATTCCTTGTCCATCCCGGAGCAGAAGGCCATGGAGGAGTATATCGAGGAGGCATTACAACAAGGTTTCATCTGACCGTCTGTCTCTCCTGCCGCGTCAAGCTTCCTCTTCGTAGGGAAAAAGGATGGAGGTCTTCGTCCCTGCATAGACTATCGGGTTCTCAATCGTCACACCAAGCGCTTCGCCTATCCTCTTCCCCTGATACCTGCCGCCCTGGAACAGTTACGCCATGCCACATTGTTCACCAAGCTGGATCTAAGAAGTGCCTACAACCTGATTCGGATTCGCCCAGGTGACGAATGGAAAACGGCCTTTGTTACTCCCAATGGTCATTACGAATATAAGGTCATGCCCTTCGGCTTGGTGAACGCCCCAGCAGTGTTCCAGAGCTTTATGAATGAGATCTTCCGGGACCTGCTGGGGAAATTCGTTATAATTTACCTCGACGATATACTTATTTACTCCCGCTCTCGACCCGCTCACGTTACCCATGTCTCCATCGTCCTCCAACGCCTCCGCCAACATAAACTATACCTGAAACTCGAGAAATGCCAGTTTCACCAATCCACCATACAATTTCTGGGTTATATCATCTCTTTCAACCAAGTTATCATTGATCAGGGGAAGGTGGAGGCGGTCCAGAACTGGTCACAACCCCATACGGTGCGGGAGATGCAGCGGTTTTTAGGATTTGCTAATTTCTACCGGCGCTTCATCTCTGGATTCAGCTCTATTGCAGCTCCTCTCACCGCCATGACTGGAAAAGGCTTGAGATCCCTGTCCTGGAATCCCGAAGCTCTCAAAGCTTTTGACCAGCTGAAGCAAGCCTTCTGTACTGCTCCTACCCTACTTCTACCCGATCCAGACCTGCCTTTTCTGGTGGAAGTGGATGCCTCTTCGACCGGGGTAGGAGCGGTGCTCTCTCTGCGACAGGGGAAGCCTCCTAGACTCCATCCATGTGCCTACTTCTCCCGCAAGCTATCCCCGGCGGAATTAAACTACGACATCGGGAATAAAGAGCTCCTAGCCATCAAACTGGCTCTGGAAGAATGGCTACACTGGCTGGAGGGTGCTAACTATCCTTTCACCGTGATCACCGATCACCGTAACCTGGAGTACCTCAAAGAGGCCCGGAGGCTGAATTCTCGTCAGGCCCGTTGGGCACTCTTCTTTTCACGGTTCGACTTCAAAGTGACTTACCGACCTGGCTCGCAAAATGGCAAAGCTGATGCTCTCTCCAGACAACACTACGTTACTCCAGATTTAACCGAACCTGAACCAGTGCTTCCTCCAGCCCTGTTCGTCTGCCCCATCCAGTGGGCCCTCGACCGGGACATCGCTGAACTCCAACACCCTACTCCGCCGGGAGGTCCCGAGGGTAGGATCTTTGTGCCATCCGAGCTCCGCACTACCCTCGTGGACTCTGCTCATTCTGTTCCGGGATCAGGACACCCAGGTAGACAGCGCACCCTCTCGCTCATCTCCGCCCGATACTGGTGGCCTGGGATGACTCAGGACATTGCCCGATTCGTCAAAGGATGCTCATTCTGCGCCATCGCAAAGACACCACGTCGCCTGCCGGAGGGAAAACTACTCCCATTGCCCATACCCCAACGACCGTGGTCTCACCTCGCAGTGGACTTTATTACCGACCTGCCCCTGTCTGATACATTCACCTGTATTCTGGTGGCAGTGGATAGGTTCTCCAAAGCATGCAAGTTGATTCCCCTCACTCAGCTCCCCACTGCACTAGAGACGGCTGAGGCCCTGTTTACCCATGTGTTTCGCAATTACGGACTTCCTGAAGACGTTGTGTCAGACAGGGGTCCCCAATTCATCTCCCGGGTCTGGAAGGCCTTCTTCGGAATACTGAACGTCTCGGTGAGCTTGATCTGAGGTACCTGAGATCATACTGCCATACTCACCAACACAGCTGGCATCGTTTCCTACCCTGGGCGGAGTACGCCCAAAACTCCCTTCTACAGACCTCAACCGGTCTCACCCCGTTTCAGTGTATCCTAGGATATCAATCTCCCCTGTTCCCCTGGTCTGGAGAACCCTTATCGGTGCCAGCTGTCGATCATTGGTTTCTGGAGAGCGAGAGGGTCTGGGACTCAGCTCACCACCACCTCCAGCAGGCTATCCGCAGGCAGAAGCTCCATGCGGATGCCCGAAGATCCCCAAACCCCCAGTATGCTCCAGGGCAACGGGTCTGGTTGTCCACAAGGGACTTACGCCTGCGACAACCCTGCCGGAAGCTGAGTCCCAAATACATCGGACCATTCCTCATCACTCGACAGATCAATCCCGTCACCTTCCGCCTCCAGCTGCCCAAACACTACCGGATCTCCCCCTCCTTTCACGTTTCCCTTCTCAAACCCTTTATTACTCCTGTTTCTGTTTCCTCTACTGACCCTGCTGTAACAACAGATCTGCCTCCTCCTCCACTACCTCTGGACGCCGCCCAACAGATCTTCAGGGTAGAGGAGATCATGGACTCCAGGAGACGGGGAGGTCACCTCGAGTACCTGATCAACTGGGAGGGCTACGGACCTGAAGAACATTCCTGGGTACCACGGATTGACATTCTAGACCAAGCACTCCTACGAGAGTTCCACCAAACCCATCCTGAACGTCCGGGTCCTCGACTTCGAGGTCGACCCCGTCATCCTAGTAGGTCCGCTGGAGCGGACCATGGAGGGGGGGTTACTGTAACGGTTTCAGCACCACCGGGCACGCCCCCTATGTCGTCACCGTCAGCTCGCTTTACCCGTTCCTTCTCCCCGGAGTTCTGAACTCAGTTTCCCAGCATGCTCCGCACATCCACCATTTTTGATTAGTCCACACCTGCATCACATCATCAGGATTCTATTTAAGTTTGCACCTTTTTGTTCTTCCCTGTTCAGTCTTGTTGTCTTCACTGCAATTCTATACCCCGATAAGTATATTTACCTGTTTTTTTGATATACCTGTTTTTGAAATACATACCTGTTTTTGGATATACCTGTTTTGGAAATACTTACCTGCTTTTGGATATACCTGTTTTGGAAATACTTACCTGCTTTTGGATATACCTGTTTTTTGAAATACATACCTGTTTTTGGATATACCTGTTTTGGAAATACTTACCTGCTTTTGGATATACCTGTTTTTGAAATACTCACCTGTTTTTGGATTTTCCTGTTTTTGAAATAAACTCATTTTTTCTTATCTACCTCTGTGGTGTGCTCTCCGTCTACCAGAACCCTGACACACCTCTCCTAATAGCTCTGCAAACATTTATAAAAGTAAAGTTTGGGGAGGAAGATTCATTGAGGATTGTATCACTACAACTATCATCTAACCAAGTTTCATTTAGAAACATGAAGTCCAGTTTGTTACTGGTGATGAGGTCATTGACCAACAAGGATTTGTTTTTTAGTGAACGAATGTTTAAGTGATAATTTAATAGTAACTGTTTTTTTTTACCCCTGTCATTCTCAGAGTGACGTCTAATAGGTAGTAGATTAGATAGGTTTGCCATACGACTGGAAAGGGCCTTAGTTTTTCGCTTACTTATCAGGACAGATATAGGGAAAACTAAAGGAACACTGGGTTCCCACTTGTTCTGTAAATATTTGAGATGGTTGCTGTTATAATAGCGGGGACCAGATTCATATCAGTTACCAGTGCTCTTTGCAGTCTTGTTTAATCCACCTCCAGCAGACGGGGGTTTGTGTGATCCCTGGCTTTGTGGCAGAGGCCGGAGAGCTCTTTCAGAGGGAACGGGTTGGCTAGGTTGACCCAGAGGCTTTGGTGGTTGTGGGGCCCGTCACTTTTTAGTTAAACTTGTGGACTCACGACAATAGAGTGGGGAAGTTTTGTTCCAGCAAACACTAGTTCCTCCATTTTCTCTGAGAATCTCAAAAGAGATGATGTAGGAGAGAGGGAGAGAGTGTGTAGTGAGAGGGGCTGTGAGTCTGGTGTTTCTGAAGACTGAAGTATGTTGTTTTGGCTCTCCCGGTTGTTATCCACAGAAATGTCCTTGGGTGTTGAGTCTTCGTCATTGTCCAACTGATGTGATGTCACTGGGCAGGGTACGGCCTGAGTGGTGTTATCCAAATGTCCATCTGACTGCTGAGGTGGGTCACTGAGGCCAGGTGTATGTGTGCCATTCAGGAGTGGACTGGCACACTCTGCTGATGGGTGGAGGAGGGAGAAGAGGATATTGTCCTTTAGCACTCTTGAACCAAGGTTGTTTGGGTGGAGGCCATCTGTTGTAAAAAGTTGTCTTTTGACTCCAAAAGAGATTAAAGTTGTCAATGAAGTTCAGTCCTCTCATGTTGCAGGTTTTTTGCAGCCATGTGTTCAGACTGAGTAGCCGAGAGAACATATTTGTTCCCTGAGCTGGGAGAAGTCCACTGATGAATGACTGAACTTTCAGTTTTCCAAGTATTTCAAAGAGTTCATTAAAATCCCTTTTTAGAAGCTTTGACTGCTCTTCGAATATAATTTTTCCCCACAGGTAAGACAATCCGATTCACAGACTTATGTTGCTTACATCAGCAATCATTGCCTGAGGGAAATAGTATGTAAGCATAGCCCTGCTACGAAGGTTTCTGATAATAGACTCCCCCACTATCAGAGTATTGGGCTCGGCTGCATTCTGAGCAGAGTGCTGTTGCCTGTTTGACACAGAGCGTCTGCCCGCTGCAGTGTCCACTTTTGATTTGTGCCTGACCACATTTGGGGATTCTTCACCCATATTCATTAGTGCCTCAAATCTATTTTCAAGATGTACAGGGGGTGGTAGAATACCAACATTGTCTAGTCGAGTCTTAGCCATATCTGGAGTAGTAATAATAATATTAATAACAGTCTAATATTATGAGCACCTTTAGGTCTTGCGCCCTGTTTCTGCCAATGGTTTGTGTCCTCAGTTACCTTTGTTTGCATCTGTACAGTCTGAGCTCACTATAATCTGTTGAGAAGTACTGGGTTCACAGAACTCACCGGTTATATGCTGAGGGGGTCCACGGTAAGGCTCAGCTGTGTGTTCCTGCAGAGACGGCAGTATCGAAAGTAACTTTGTTTCGAGAACTGCAATCTTTTGAAGAAGTTTGTGGCAGTTTGAGCAGCAGGTGGTTGTTGATCCAAAAGAAGGCATTTTCACACAAGTTTGAGTGTGGGCAGCGGAGTTATCCTTAAGAGTTACAATTGTCGGCAGTAAACTGGTAGACCACTATCCTAGAAAAAATCCTGGTTGCTGAGCATTCCAACAGTTTTGAAGTATTTCCCAGAGTCTTTGGTTTTAGTTCCTAATTGTTTAGTCTGAGCACTGTACTGAACTGCTGGTGTTTAAATAAGATAAAACATAAAAGCAGAAGCGCAAAGTACGGAGTGCTAGTAAATACGTTCAAACAGTAGCAAAGCCGGAAGCATATTAGCGGAAATGTGTTATTTTTTTAATACATTTTAACATTAGGTAACTACACAAGGCTGCTGTTTAAAGACTATAGTTCAGCCTATAGTCAGCCTAGACTATAATGACTGGGTTCTGGATTTCCTCTCTGGCAGAAAGTGTGAATTGAGCAGACAATCTCCAACACCATCACTCAAAGTACAGGTGCACCACAGGGTTGTGTTCTGAGTTCCCTGCTGTACTCCCTCTTTACACATGACTGTGTGTCCTTTCACAGCTCCACCTCTATTATTAAGTTTGCTGATGTTACGGAAGTGATGGGCCTTATCTCAAACAACAATGAGGATGGCTATCTTGAGGAGGTGGAGAAACGAGCATCATGGTGCCAGTTAAACTGTCTAAATTTCCTAGTCTGACTTTCCCTTACTGCACTTTGGGACTATACTGTTACCCAGTATCACATTGCACAATACACACTGCACTTTAACTTCCTCTAATTTCCTCCACTCTAACATTTATTTTTATATTATCTCTTTTTCCCTCTCTCTTTCAGCTGTAAATTGTATATTTTTGTTCTAAATAATATTTTGTTTTTATATTTAGTTGTCTAGACTACTTAAGCTTTATATATACACTTTTTCTATATTTTTCTATTATTATTTATATATCTTTTTTAATTGTTTGGAGTACTTCTAGTTTATTTGTTTTTATTGCATAAATATAAGGCCAACTATTAAATCAGCTTTTTTGGTATTTTTATTTAGGTTAAAGGTGAAATTTTGCAGTTCTGCTTAATAAAATATATTTCAATGTGAATTTATTGTTCACCTCTCTCACCTCTACATTATATCTTATGATAGTTTAAAAGGAGACCTAGCCTTTGTTACTTTACTTAAAGCTGATCAAGACCAGGTATAAATATTATGATCACATTATGTAGCCTTTTGGGTGTTTATTAGAAGACATTCATCACTTTACTTTCAGCAATAAAAGACCACTCATTAGATGCAGGAGGTAAGTATTATAATGCATTGTGACTGTTATTATAATAATTTACTAGAAGACACAACATGTTGCTAGGTTTATAATGCAGGCATTGATTATGCACTTACAACGCATTAAAAAACAGGCTCCTAGAAAATGTTACCACCCTTTTATTATAAGAAGTGGTGAGCTGTCAGAGCCGATGGCCTTGTGGGCAGTGCTCCAACATGTAGTGTCATTGCTCTTCGGGCGACCCAAGTTCAAGTCCTGGCTCGAGGTCCTTTCCCAACCCCACCCCTTTCTATCTCCCAATTTGCTTCCTGTTCTTTCTCCCACTACACTAAAGAATTAAAGGCAAAAACCATAAAAATAAATCTTAAAAAAAAAGTGGTGAGCTTGTCTCTGCCTGTTACCACCAGAGTTTGAACTTAAGCATACCAGGCCTTTAATGTATTTTACATTAACCTTCCTTCTTTTCCTTCCAGAGTTGGACACTGTTTCTGAACCTGAAAATAAACAAAACACAAGCAAAGACAAATCCACGGGACCAGTAGAAAAGGGTCAGGCCCATGACAAAACCCAGCAAGAAAACGAGCATGCCATAGACAAAGAAATTAAACCACAAAAACCTACGTCTGGAAAGGATAAGTTTGGACAATATTTAGATTCGGACAAAGACATTGGCAAAGTCATGAGAAAGGAATTAGGAAAAGAAAAAAATAAGGAGAAAGAAGAAAATAAGGACACTGATAGCAACATTAACACAATTACAAAAGAAGAAACTGACAAATTCAAGCATGATAGTATGAAACCACAAGACAATCTAGAAAATTCAGAGAAAGTTGACAAAAGTCCAACAAAAGGTTTGGACATAGACTTTGTAGATATTGTGTTAATTAACAGTAAGAGAGCCAACAATCACACAGAAAATGTTAAGTCCAAAAGTAAAAAAATAACTGATGGACCCAAATACACAATATTAAGTTTCACTGAAGATAATAAAGAAAACATTATGTATGAAATAGATACTATAAACACAGCAAATGTCACTCAATCTGTCGATAACAATGACATAGTAGAGAATCTAGAGACAATTCCCCTGACAGCTGCTACTGGAAGCCCAGAAATATCAACAGTGAGCAAAACAGCCGAAACAACAACAATCACAGTCAAACCTACAGAGGAGTTAAAAGATCATACAACGATACAGAGGCCAACAGAATTCTCATTGAAAGAAACAAAAGAAGAATCTCAACCAAACAAGACTGAAGGTGAATTTGCTGGAACAGAAAACCTCATAATCAATGGTAAGTAAACATCTCTATAATGAATTGCTGTCTTACTGTGTCTTGGGGCAGAATAAAAAAACAAACTCAGTTGTTGTCACGAATTGGCAGAAGAACCCAAGCGCAGGCAGCAGTGAAGGGGTTAACAGATAATATTTATTTTACAAAAAACACGCAAAACAAAAACCCACGAGGGGGTGTAAACAAGACAAGAAAATACTAGGGGTAAACAGGGATGAAAAACTAACTAAACAGAAACTAGAAACAATACTTGACATGAACTACACTCAAACACTTACTTGAAACAGAAAAAAACAGGATCACAGGAACACTGACAAGCACGATACACCTACACGTATGTAATACACGGGCACAGGACAAAGAAACAAGAGGGTATATGTATAGGTAAGACAAACGAGGGATAACGACATGGGGCAGGTGTGGTTAATCAAACACTCAGGGAAGGATAACAAGGAAACGAGAGGAGCGGGGCCAATGACGAGACACTGGAGAGAACGCATATTATTGTCAAAAGAACAATAATATGTTTCTCTCCACACCAAACCAAAGACTTTGTCATGGCTCTGCTACAAAACATGACTAAATGAAGCAGAGCCATGACAGAAGCCCCCCCTTTAATGAGCACCTCCAGGTGCTCACCAAGGGGTAGACGGACGAGACAGGGCAGACTGAGACAGTGACATGACAAGACAGAACAAGGAAAACAAAATCAAAGGCAAACAAGACAAAATTATCATGGGGTTGGGGTGACACAACAAGAATAACAAACATGGGAGGGGGGGTGGTGCAAAACAAGAGTTCATGGGGGGAACAAAAGAGTCCAAGGGGGGAACAGTTCTAGTCCCCGGCTGCGCTCGAGGGCGCGTAGTCCTAGGGGACTTAGGGGAAGTCCTGGGGGGACAGTCTTTGGCCCTGGGAGTTTCCCAGGGACCGGCTGGAAAGGGCTTGACGCCGGCTGGAAGGCCGGCTGGAAAGGGCTTGACGCCGGCTGGAAGGCCGGCTGGAAGGGCTTGACGCCGGCTGGACAGGGCTTGACGCCGGCTGGAAGGCCGGCTGGACAGGGCTTGACGCCGGCTGGAAGGCCGGCTGGACAGGGCTTGACCCGGCTGGAAGGCCGGCTGGATCACCGGACTGGACGCTGAGCCGGCTGGATCCCGGACTGGACGCCGGCTGGACACCGGCTGGACGGCTGGATCACCGGACTGCGAGCTGGATCCGGCTGGACGCCGGCTGCACCGGACTGGACACTAGTGTTGTTTTTGGCGGCCTGTTTTAATTTTAGTTTTAGTCTAGTCTTTGTGTCAAGCTGTCATTTTAGTTTTTATTAGTTTTAGTCACGTTCATACACTTTTTAGTCTAGTCAAGTTTCAGTCGACTAAAAGTCTGAGCATTTTAGTCTTATTTTAGTCAGAATTATCCATGACTATTTTCGTCTAGTTTTAGTCGACGAAAACTGATGACATTTTAGTCTAGTTTTAGTCAATGAAAATTGTATTTTAGTCTCTTTTTAGTAATGCAATTCTATGTAACCCAGTCAGTATAAGTACCTAGTAGTATAGACGAAACCAAAATTTTATTTTAGCCAAACCCATTTCAAACAAGGTTATCTTATTCCAGACACGGAAGACGTCTGATTTGAATTTACGGCCATCGGTAGGGGTGGGAATCTCTAGGCACGTCACGATGCGATTCGATTACGATTCAGAGGGCGAATGTGATGATAAAACAATTCTCGATGCATCTTTTTCCTATACAAATTTTCTTTTTCTCGCTGTGTGTAGCATTTGTCATAACCCAGACCGATTTTACTTCCAATATCCTTTATTAATAAAACAAATGGAAGTGATTTGGCAAGTCAACTGGAAGGTTACATTTGCCAGCATTGCAAAGAACCAACAGGAGAAGAGTAAGTGCCCTCAGTGCCCTGTAGTAGCATACAGAATGCAGTAAATTAATGCAGACTTTTTTTGCACATAGCACTGGAGCTAGAGAGGTTTAAAGTTATTATAGTTCACTAAAGTATTTTTTGTCGGAGTGTTCAATTTAACGGGACTTTTATTTTGACGGGTCTTTGGTTAGACGCTTGAGTTTTTGTGTTTGCCGATAGCTTCACTCAAACAGTAAACGCTCGTAAAATAAACTCAGAGCAACTTGGAGATGAAGTTCTTGTGTTCATATCCTCATACAGTGCAGACGCAGATAAATCCTCGACCATCACTCGTGTTGTATGTTAAACTGTGCACATAATTCATTCAGACACGCAGAACAGCCAGACGACATTTAACTAACAGGATTCCGCATCAGACGAAATAACGTTATAACATTTCGTCTCGTCTCGTTTTGGTCAACGACAATGAAGAGACATTTTAGCATAGTTTTTATTTTGTAAACCACATTTAGTCTCGTTTTTATTCGTCAACAATATTGCATTGTACATTTAATTATAGTCATCGTCACATGACCAGCATTTACGTTGCGTCTCGTCTCGTTTTCGTCACGTGATAAAGGTTCGTTGACGACCATATTTCGTCATAATTTTCGTTGACGAAAGCAACACTACTAGCACTGGACACCGCTGGACATGGACTACCGGACTGGACGCCGGCTGGATCACCGGACTGGACGCCGGCTGGATCACCGGACTGGACGCCGGCTGGATCACCAGACTGGAGCCGGCTGCACCGGACTGGACACGGACTGGACACAAGACTGGACACCGACTGGAAGGAGCCCGCGCTGCCCGCCGCTGCCTCTTCTTCTTCAGCCGAGCCACCCGCCTGGAGGTCGGCTGAAGGAAGGATGTAGAAGGCATGGCTGGTTCCGGCTGGGACTCCTCGGAGGTGGACTCCCAGGATGCTCGCCTCCCCCGCTTGCCAACGAGGCTGGTGGATGGTGGAGAGGCTGCCGAGAGTGGGAAGGATGGAGTGGCGGTGCCCACAACCCCGATCTGCAGGGAACCAGCTCAGGAATCGTGACCAGCGGAGATGGGTAGCTGGTAATTGCTGAGGCCGTGGACTCCGATCGTTCCGCGGCGGACAGCCACACGGCGTCGAAGTCCAACGGTCTCAACGCCCTCATCTCCGCCCGCGAAAGTGGGTCCCTGAGACCGGAGTTAAATAGCACCGCGAGCTCCTCCTCCCCGAAGACGCCATTCTCGGCGACGTCCAGGAACCTGTCCACGTACTCATCCACGCTCTCGTTCCCCTGGCGAAGTCCGCAGAGGAGGCGAGCTAGGTGGGACCGCCCGGTGCTCATGCTGCCTGCTGGGTTCAGTAATGGCCCGTGTATTCTGTCACGAATTGGCAGAAGAACCCAAGCGCAGGCAGCAGTGAAGGGGTTAACAGATAATATTTATTTTACAAAAAACAGCTGTGTCATTTATTTAATGTGCATTTTACACTGGTCTAACTGAAAATTAGATTAGATTATTGGTAACACTTTATTTTACGGTTCCCTTGTTACACATGTTACATGTATTTGCTATAGTATTTACTATACATTATGCATAATTACATGTTAACTACCCTAAACCACACCCTAATCCTAACCCTGACCCTATAGTAATTACATGTAGTTAATTATTATTACTCAGTACTTAAATGTTTAATTACACTGTAACATGGGCACTGTAAAATGAAGTGTAACCTTAATATTCACTACTTTTTAAAATATATTAAGTATTAGTAATAATTAGTAGTAATAAAAGTATAAGTATAATAAAAAGTGCATATTGCAAATAGAGTTCTTATTGCACACAATAAATAAATGCTCATAGTAGTATTGGACATGTTATTGCACAAGAATTCTTGGATTTCAAGATTGTGTTGTGTAAAAAGTGCATATTTTTAAATCTACCATAGTTTAAATCTCTGACACTGGCCTTCAGAACGATAACGGCAAATTCGCCCATTTACCTCAACTCAGTGCTCCAGGACTACATCCCCTCCCGTCATATTTGGTCTGAAAATGAGCGACGCCTGGTTGTTCCATCACAGCGAGGCACCAAATCATGTGCAAAATCCTTTACTTATTCGGTTCCCCTTTGGTGGAATGAACTACCAGCCTCCATTCGAACTGCAGCATCCTTCACAACTTTCAAAAAACGCTCAAAACATACCTGTTCGCCATTTATTTGACTAACCAATAATTCTGTCTGTCTGTCAAAAAAAAACCTTGTTGTTCATTCTCCCCTTTGCTTACTCCAGCTTTAATCCTCTAGTAGCATGGCCTTGTAAACTAACGGTACTGTTTAGCTTGTTGACAAAATGTTTATATGCTCTCCTACTTGTAAGTCGCTTTGGATAAAAGCGTCTGCTAAATGAATAAATATAAATGTAAAAAAATCATGAAATTAAAAGTGTAATTTTTCACATAAAACATACAGAAAAACAATATAAAAATTGTGAAATTCCGTCGTTTTTACAGACTTTTTCAGCCAACCACTTTTTTTCTCTGTAAAAACTCACAATTAAACAACACCACAAACACCATTACCAACTTCATTTATTACAACACTATCACTTTATTTCTGTTGTCCACCTACAAAAGCTCTTATTGACAATTAACACAAGTTTAGATGTTAATTGGTTTTGTTGAGTCACAATTATTTTGATCAACGTGTTTGCTTTGGTTGGTCTCTTGACTCGTTGCTTTTAATCTTCGATTTTCTTTAGTTTTTGTCACTATATGTTGAAAACTCATCTCTAATAGTGGAAAAAGCTAAAAAGAAAGGGTTTTCGTGAGAGTCATCATCTACTGGCTTGGTTATATCAAAGCTTAGTCACTGATTTAAAGTGATTTTGTGATGCCCACTGATGTTAAAGTATGATATTAAATTATATTCTGAAGGATTTTTTTAACATCATGGACATTAAAAAATGCACAATTACATAATTTAGACACACACAGGCATCAAGAATCAGCCTATTCATCTCAACAATGGTGACAATCATCAAACTATTTTAGATAAACACAGTGCATTCTGGGTACCATCATAGTACAAAACTCATCCATGACTCCAAGAATGCATTGCTGCAAGAAGCTTTTCATTTAATGGTCACCACTGTTGAGGTTCATACACTGATTCTTGATGTCTATGTGTCAAAAAATCCAGTATTTAATGTCCATAATGTGTTAAAAAACTCTTCATAAGGACTGGAGATTGTTGCGTCAAACCTGGGTCTCAAGCTGAAGTTCATTCACACTGTTATAACAAAAACCCAATGAAAAACTCAATGACATCAGTAAAGCATGCTACTAGTTTTTAATTTGCACTAGTGACAATCAGACAATAACATCTGCTTAAATTATTTCGGCTTTCTTTGCTACAACAATTATGTTTATAAAAATGCTTTGTTTAAAGTCCCTTTGAAGCGTAAGTGGGGATTGTCATAAGTATTCTGACATATTTCTGAGTGAAACAGAATATTTAATGAGAATCATAGTGGGTGTGGCTCATATTTTCTACTGTAAATTGATTGGATGTATAAAAACAGGATGTTCTGTCAAAACTGTTAAAATCACGTCATAAGATTCTTCATTTATGTCATTCCTTTGGAGGAAGAAACATAATTGAGTTGAAACTACTTTTTCAATTACCTTAGAAATGAAAGGTAGATTCAATATAGGCCTGTAGTTAACTAGTTCTTTAGGGTCAAGTTGGGTTTTTTGACAAGGGGCCTTATAACAGCCACCTTATATGCTTTAGGCACATATCCTAGTGTCGGAGATGAGTTCATAATGCTAAGAAGAGGATTTATAATTTCTGGGAACATCTTTTTCCGTAGATTTGTAGGTTTAGGGTCTAGCATGCATGTTGTTGATTTAGATGATTTAAGACAGTTCATTGTGATCTACGGTAGAAAATAATTGCAATTGCTCCTTAGCAGAGCTGTAGTTAGTTGTTTGATCACCTAGTTTAGCCTCTGGTAGCATAGTTATAATTTATAATATAATATAATTCTCTAATATCATTAATTTCATTTGTGAAGTAGTTCATAAATTCATCACTGCTATGCTGATATCCATAATCAGAAGTCGCTGATGATTTATTTTGTGTTAATTTAGCCACTGTGTTAAATAAAAACCTAGGGTTGTGCTGGTTTTCTTCTATTAGTGATGAAAAGTAGGCGGATCTAGAAGTTCTTAGGGCTTTCCAGTATTTACGTATACTATCCTTCCATGCTATACGAAATACCTCTAATTTGGTTTTCTTAAAGCTGCACTCCATTTTTCTGGCTGCTCTCTTTAGAGCCTGAGTGTGTTCATTATACCACGGTGTTGGGCTGCTAACTTTAATCTTCTTTAAGCACAGAGGAGCAACTGTGTCTAGTGTTTCGGAGAAAGTGGAGATCAAATTTTCGGCGGTAATGTCAAGATCTTCTATTACTCCTGCAGGGAAAGTTAGGTAGTTCGTGGACAAAAGCCCATTCATAAAAGTTTCCATTGTACCAATAGTCACATGAAGGGCTCATATGCCTCAATTGTACGCCCGTTTCGCTTGCACTCTTATGGTGACTGGGACCTTTTTCCCTAACTCGCAGCAAGAGGCACCGAACGGACAACACTAGGGGCGCTTTGGGTGCACCGGACCACCCCTAAATTGTCCGTTTTGGGGACGTTGTGGGCTGTTTATTTTTCTGGAATTTTTTTCGGGGACTTTCCGTACCCCGAGGGGCACAGGCTTTGAATATGTGGTACGTGAGGGTGTGACGAAGCAGTGTTCGAAGCCCCAAGGTTTAAATAAAGCAGATTTAAGCTGAAAATTTTGAACAGAGACTTATTTTTGTGAAAAGTGCATTTGTATACAAATGCACTTTTCACAAAAACAGTCTAAAGTGTACAATATATCAATATAGGGGGGCTTCTAGGATACATATCTGTATATGTTTCATACACAAGTTGTTTACAGTATTAAAAATTGACCTTTTACAGTATTGTCTAAAAGAAGCACATGATACCCGTCGATTAGGTGGCAAGTGGGACTTCCTGTGATTTTGCTGAGTCACAGGAAGTCCCAGTCATAACTTATTTGACAGGGTCCACATTGGTAGCTAATGTACACACCCTTTTTAGGCTTCTTAAGCACATTGATAGCTTTGATGTACTTATCTATGATAACTTTAAATTGTTTCCTTATACCTTTAACTCACTCTGTTTATTCTCTCTCAGAGAGTGAAGGAAGACATTGTCCTCCACTGGCAACATTGTATCATGGTTACTATGAGTTGGTACCTGAACTCCTTACAGAAACAGTTGAGTTTTTCTGTAACCACTCTTATATTCTGAGCGGCAGTTCATGGAGGACGTGTCAGCCTAATGGCACCTGGACTGGAAACCAGCCCATCTGCATTAAAGGTAAGGGCTGCCTCAATTCTGTCTAATCAGAAACAGTTAAACAGTCTATGTAGGACATTCAGATTTTCTGTCAAAAAATAGTTAAGCAGAAATTTACTCTGAATGAGTTGCACCTTCTGATTGTGTCATCTATTTGCACTGTCAGCATTGATTTAGCACTGGGTTCACTATTATAAAGTTAAAACTTGTACCAACATGGCCAAGAAATAGTACACTGGTTTGAATTTGCCTGTGAAAAGTACAGTATGTGAAAAGAGACATGGAGAAAAGGACTGCAATCAAATCAAAGTGCAAAGTGTCTAAAGCCTAATTCACTTCATGTGCAGTGCGCTTGCGGTACATATTTTTTGCATGCCTTCATTTACAAATCAAGTCTATTTCTGCACTAGTGCACACACTAAATGTAAGTAAAACACATTTTGTGCTGAAAACTAATGAAAAATACACTATGTATTTGATATTGTATATGGGTGTTTCTGCAACTGCGCTTTTAAGTCCCAGCAGTGAAATTTTACATTTATGTCAAAATTTGTCATATGATGCATTATAAACATATTCACAGTGTCATCAGACACCTTGAAAAAATATATAATTAATGATTAATGTGATTTAATATAAAATTATATAGAATTTATAGGTCCAAACATCGTTTTTGTTCATGTCCCACAACTCTGGTCACAATATTAAGATGTCTAAAATTAGCTAATTGAATTACAATTTGACATTATTTCAAATGGAATTGTTTAATATACGGTATATTAAATATTAATTTACGGCATCATAGATGTTTTTGTATATTTTACTGATCATTTTTTATAATTTTATGAAGTAAATGTGCCTGAAAAAAGGCTTTTATAATGAAGTTTTATTAAAGTCTAGTTTCTATGGAAACAGAAATCCCCACATGAGCACATTGCTGACAGATTAGGCCGCCTTACTTACAATATCCCAAAAATATAAGTTAATGTCATCTTTTCTGTATTTATTATGTGTCCTTTGCATACAGCTTAGTAATTCTGTTCTTTGAACTACATTTTAAAAATAAATGCATATTAATGTTTAAGTCATGTATATTAGGACGCTAAGAGTAAAAACTAATGTAGTAGACCTTACTAGCTGCCAATTAGCTGCAATATTAGCAACAATTTCATTTCCGAAACATGTCTTTACCGCAGCACATTTTCAAGGTTTCCTGTATATTAAATTACAAATATAAAAAATAAACATGTTCTAGATTAAAATCTTAATGACTCCATGCAATTTTGTTGACCTTATAATATGTATTTCAGACTCTGATGATAAAATTAAAATTCAGAGGCGTTGATTTTTATTTTATTTTGGAGAGTCGAAAGTGCACACAGTTGGAGAAACACCCATATAAGGGAGGGGCTCTCCACTATGGGATCAGAATTGTTGCAATATTCTGAATAAATAAACTATGATCCGCAAATAAATATAGAGAGTTTCACAAAAACATTTTTAAATCCACATATGCACAAAAAGCGAACCATAAATATATGTTAGACGTTCCACAAAAATAAATGGTATTCACAAATAAATACAATGAGATTTGCAAATAAAAAATATTTACAAATTTATTTCAATGGCATTTATTTGTAGATCACTTTCTGCACATTTGTGGATCGCTTTCTGCACATTCGTGGATCGCTTTCTGTGCATTTGTGAATTGCTGCACGCATTTGTGGATCAGTGCACGCATTTGTGGATGGCTCTCTGTGCATTTGTGGATTTTGAAACATTTCTAACGTCAAAACGCGCACACAATCCACAAATAGGTGGACTCCGCCCACTATCTACGGAAGCCAATCGGGTAACTTCCGCTTTCGTTGTCCAGTAGGGCACGTTCTAACTTCAGCCAATCACGTTTTGTTCTGCACTAAGATTCAGATTCAGGAGCTAACATGGCGGCTAGTGGCGGTCTAAAATGCGTGATATACTAAGAAATGTGAATGGCCTCTTCTTTATACTACTCAGTAATGATTGTTTGTGTTTATATGCATTGTCCGTATGTTAGTAACAAACGACTGAAATGTTTATGACTTGATAACAGCGTGCACGGACTGGGGTGGACAATCCCGGTGACTGATTTGGTCAGCTGCAAGCCAGCCGTTTTATTGTCTTTATGTACCAAAGTGATAAATTCCGATACCACGTCTGGAGCACTAGGTCCGGTTAGAGCTATGTGGGAGATTACTCAACTGTTCCCCGGCCTAAGGGGGCAGGGCTGCTCTGCCCAGCCTGTCCCCTGGAAGGGTGCTTAGTGATGGATGGAATGCCTGTTCTTTACCCGAGGGGAAAGAAGTGAGGCTGGATCGCCACTGCTCCCCCCGGAGGGAGAAGGGCTTCCACAGGCATACGCCCTACCGGCTGCCGGTCCCACACCTTGCCAGGATGCGGGCTGACACCGGTTCCGCGCGTAGGTATTAGAACCTCACCTCAGCTCTCGACGTTGTGTCGAACCGACAGAATGGGGTTTGTCTTGAGAACCTATCATCTTCTGAGTATTTAGAAAAGGCCAATGAAAATTGGCGAATGAAATTTGCATGCCGGGCTCCTCCCCGGATGTCCGGGTATAAGAGGGAAGCCGGCGTGCTCATTCATTCACCTTTTGTTCTTCAGAGCCTACGCATCTGATGAGCATCTCCAGATCTTCGCTGATCTTCCAGATCTTCGCTGGTCTTCCAGTCTTCGCTGGTATTCTGCTGGAATCTAGCAGCGGACGGTCCCTTCCTGCAGCGACTTTCCCCTGGGCGTCTCGGCAGTTCCAGAAGTGTCTGAGCAATATTTCCTTTTTCCTAAAAGAGCAAATTTCTCCAGCGTGGCATGTCCCGCTGTTCTCTTGGGTGCGACGTGCTCATTGAGGAAGGGGATGGACACGATGTCTGTCTCAGGTGTTTGGGTCTCCAGCACGCTGAGGCAGCCTTCGTGGATACATCTTGCCCGCACTGCGGGAAGATGCCTATCCAGACGTTGCGGTCATGGGTGGCTATATTCTGTATGGGTAAAGCCACCACCTCGTCTGTTACCCGATCCGTGACGGCAGTGACTACGGCCCTGCCGCCCATTTTGGTTAACACCGGGGGTGATATGGGGATCACCGTGAACGTTAGACTGCCAGCCACAGGCTCACGGACCGTTCACGCCCCGTCTCGCTCGTCTGACCATTCCTTAAAAGACGGTCCTACCCCGTCTTGTTCCTCCGCCACGTACTCGGAAGTGCGTGACGAAGATGAGATGTCGATCGTAGCATCGGAGGGCGACCTCTTGGCATCCGACCCTGACGATTCCTCGGAGCTCCCTCCCCCGGGGGGTCGAGCCCAGGAAGAAGCGGACGTTGAGATGTCAACCATGCTCTTCCGGGCCGCCGCGAGCATTGGGCTGCAGTGCACAGCACCGCCTTTACCCCAGCGCTCGCGGTTGGATACGTGGTACCTGGGGTCTGAGTGCGGCTTCAAGCCGCGCCCAGCGCCGGTCCCGTATTTCCCGGAGGTGCATGAGGAGCTTAGTAAGACTTGGAACGCGCCCCTCACGGCTCGTTCCAATCAGAAAGGCTCAGTCGCCCTTACTTACCTCAATGGTGGGGCGGCCAGGGGCTATGTCGAGATCCCCCAGGTGGAGCGTGCTGTCGCGGTGCACCTGTGCCCGCAGACAGCGGCCACCTGGAGGGCTCGGCCTTGACTCCCATCCAAGGCGTCTAAGTTTTCGGCATCGCTAGTGTCAAAGGCTTACACGGCTGCGGGTCAGGCCACCTCCTCCCTCCACGCCATGGCCATCCTGCAGGTCCACCAGGCCAAGGCGTTGATGGAGCTCCACGAGGGTAAGACCGACCCAACGGTTATGCAGGAACTCCGTACCGCCACCGATCTCGCTCTATGGGCGACTAAGGTGACGGCACGGGCCTTGGGTCGGGCTATGTCCACCATGGTGGTCCAAGAGAGGCACCTCTGGCTCAACCTTGCGCAGATGCGGGACGCCAAGAAGGTTCGCTTTCTCGACGCCCCCATCTCGCAGGGAGTGCTGTTTGGTGACACCGTTGAGGATTTCTCGCAGCAGTTCTCAACGGTGAAGAAGCAGATGGAGGCTATCAGGCACATCCTGCCCCGCCGTGACTCGGCCGCCGTCAGGCCTTCGAGATCCTGAGCGGCGTCTGCTTCCTGGCAGCCTCGGCCCTCTTCGACTCCGGATCCGGCTCCAGTGCCCGCTTCTCAGGCTGCCTCCCGGAAAAGGACGTCAAAGAGGAAACCGCCTCCCCGTCAGCAGCCGTCGCGGAAGCAGAAGCGGCCCTGACGGAGAGACCCCAGGGAGATTGAGACTACCACTGGGCCCGATTCCAGCCACCACATCGCTGGGTCGGATTGGGACGGTTCCTGCCCCGTCCCACCATCAGCTGGTCCCCCCTGGGGGGCCAGCGCCCACTTCCTCACAAAAAGAGTTTCCTCTCTCCCTGGGTTTTCACAGCCATTCCCACCCTCTGGTCGACGGTGGACGGCAACTCGACGTTGCGTCACGGCAAAGCGCAATGTCGAGTATAAACACCAGCCTTCAGCACTCTCAGACAGACAGTGCATCGAGCCAAACAATCGCCAGGCAGGAAAAACAGCAGAGCCGATCTCCTCCCCGGGGGTCCTCCCTCGGCAAGGAATCCGTACTGCTAGCCATCGAACCACCCTCCGGGGGGACGATGAAGCAGATCAAACCTCTAGTCCCCCTGTCACAGTTTCTGGGAGCCTGGTCTCAGCTTCCCAGACTGTCAGGCTGGCTGAGGAAGACGATCCGTCTCGGCTACGCGATTCAGTTCGCTACACGTCCGCCCAAGTTCCGGGGCGTCCTTTTTACCTCAGTCAGAGGCAGGGATGCCCCCGTACTTCGGGCGGAGGTCGTCTCTCTTCTGGTGAAGGGAGCGATCGAGCCCGTCCCACCGGCCGAGATGTTCAGCGGGTTCTACAGCCCGTACTTCATTGTCCCCAAGAAAGGCGGTGGGTTGCTCCCTATCTTGTATCTGCGTGTTCTGAACAGGCACCTACACAAGCTGCCTTTCAGGATGGTCACGCAGAAGCGCATCCTGGCGTCAGTCAGGCGTCAGGACTGGTTCATCGACCTGAAGGATGCGTACTTTCATGTCTCGATCCTCCCTCGACACCGGCCGTTCCTGCGGTTCGCGTTCGAGGGACGGGCATATCAGTACAGGGTCCTCCCCTTCGGTCTGTCCCTGTCTCCACGTGTCTTTACGAAGGTCGTGGAGGCCGCCCTTCTTCCCCTCAGGGAAGAAGGTGTGCGGGTACTCAACTATCTCGACGACTGGCTCGTCTGGGCTCACTCACGAGATCTGTTGTGTACACACAGGGACCTGGTGCTCCGGCACCTAGATCGGTTGGGGCTACAGGTCAACTGGGAAAAGAGCAAGCTCTCCCCCGTGCAGAGCATCTCCTTTCTCGGTATGGAACTCGACTCTGTCTCCATGAAAGCACGACTGACTACAGAGCGTGCCCGGTCAGTGTTACGCTGCCTGAAGCATTTCACGCAGCCGGCGGTCTCCCTGAAACAATTTCAGAGGCTCCTGGTGCACATGGCATCCTCGGCGGGGGTGGTCCCCCTCGGGTTGATGCACATGCGACCGCTCCAACACTGGCTACAGAGTCGGGTTCCTTGGAGAGCGTGGCACACCGGCAGCAGGCGTATGGTCATCACGTCCTTCTGTCGGCGCACCCTGACCCCTTGGTTGTCTATGGCCTTCCTACGGGAGGGGTCCCCCTAGGGCAGGTATCAAGGCACGACGTGGTAATGACGGATGCCTCTCTTCAGGGCTGGGGTGCAGTGTGCAACGGACACGCAGTAGCGGGGCGGTGGACGGGCCCCCGCCTGCGTTGGCATATTAACTGCTTAGAGTTGTGGGCTGTGCTACTTGCGCTGAAGAGGTTCCCACCCTTCATGCAGGGCAGACACGTGCTGGTCCGGTCGGACAGCACAGCTGCCGTGGCATATATCAACCACCAGGGTGGCATTCGTTCACGGCAGCTAACACGACTCGCCCGACGCCTCCTCCTGTGGAGTCAGCAGGTGATCAGCTCCCTGCAAGCCATACACATCCCGGGTGACCTGAACCAGACAGCAGACCGGCTCTCTCGTCAGTGGTCACCTCGCGGAGAGTGGCGACTCCACCCTCACGCGGTTCAGCTCATATGGGAGCAGTTCGGCCGGGCGCAGGTGGACCTGTTTGCCTCCCCGGACTCCACCCATTGTCCGCTTTGGTACTCCCTGTCCGACGGTCCCCTCGGTACGGATGCCCTTGCGCACAGCTGGCCGCGGGACAAGCGGAAGTACGCCTTCCCCCCAGTGAGCCTCATTGCACAGACCCTGTGCAAGGTCAGGGAAGAGGAGCATCAAGTGCTACTAGTTGCGCCCTATTGGCCCAACCGGACTTGGTTCTCAGAGCTGGTGAGCCTGACAACAACTCCCCCCTGGCCGATTCCCTTGAGGAAGGACCTCCTTTCTCAGGGGAAGGGCACGTTTTGGCATCCCAGGCCAGACCTCTGGAGCCTCCATGTCTGGCCCCTGGACGGGACGAGGAGATCCTGAGCGACCTACCCCCGGCGGTGGTAGAGACCCTCATACAGGCTAGGGCTCCGGCCACTAGGAGACTGTATGCCTTCAAGTGGCGCATCTTCTCGTCTTGGTGCTCTTCTCACGGAGAAGACCCGCAGAGATGCTCGATCAGGTACGTACTGTCCTTTCTCCAGGAGAGACTTGAGAAGAACCTCTCCCCTTCCACACTGAAAGTGTATGTTGCCGCTATAGCCGCACATCACGATCCAGTTGCTGGTAAGTCTCTAGGACAGCACGACCTGGTCACCAGGTTCCTGAGGGGCGCGAGACGGTTGAATCCGCCTCGCCCGCGCCCCGTACCCTCTTGGGACCTCGAAGTGGTCCTGGAGGGCCTCCAGAGGCCCCCCTTCGAGCCCCTAGGAGAGGCCGATCTTTCTCGCCTGTCGATAAAGACGGCCCTCCTGGTAGCGCTCGCCTCCTTCAAGAGGGTAGGGGACCTACAAGCATTCTCTGTGTCCTCGGGTTGCCTAGAATTCGGGCCTGGAGACTCTCACGTTATCCTGAGACCACGGCCCGGCTACGTGCCCAAGGTTCCCACCACTCCCTTCCGGGACCAGGTGGTGAACTTGCAGGCGCTCCCCACCGGGGAGGAAGACCCAACCCCTTCCGTGTTGTGTCCAGTACGCGCACTGCGCCTCTACTTGGACCGCACGCAGGGCTTCAGAAGCTCTGAGCAGCTCTTTGTCTGTTTTGGAGGTCAGCAGAAGGGGAGAGCTGTCTCCAAACAGAGACTGGCGCACTGGATCGTGGATGCCATATCCTTGGCATACCGGTCGCAAAATCGCCCCTGCCCCTTAGGAGTCAAGGCGCACTCCACTCGGGGTGTCGCCTCCTCGTGGGCACTGGCTCAGGGCGCCTCTCTGGCAGACATTTGCAGAGCTGCGGGTTGGGCTACGCCCAATACCTTCGCGAGGTTCTACAACCTCCGCGTTGAACCGGTGTCAGCCCGCGTCCTGCAGGGCAACAGGTAGGACCGGCAGCCGTTGGGCGTACGCCTGCGGAAGCCCTTCCCCCTTCGGGGGGAGCAGTGGCGATCCAGCCTCACTTCTTTCCCCTCGGGTAAAGAATAGGCATTCCATCCATCACTAAGCACCCTTCCAGGGGACAGGCTGGGCAGAGCAGCCCTGCCCCCTTAGGCCGGGGAACAGTTGAGTTATTCCACATAGCTCTAACCGGACCTAGTGCTCCAGACGTGGTAACCCCCCCTCCGTGGGCTGTTCCGTCTGATGTATCCTCATGATGGTTCCCACCTTGGCAACCCATGACCTCCCCAGGTGGACTCCCACCTTGCGGTTAACTCCTTCAGTCCGCACGTTTTCCCATGAGTTCTCCCCTGATGGTGAGACCATGTGGTGTCTCCACTATTCCTCCCTACGGTAGGTAGTGGCCTCTGCAGCGTTTTTCCCCCAGGGGGGAATGATGCTTACCCAGTGGCCCGTACGGTGCCGGGCGGCTTCTCGCCATTTAGAGAATCAGGCCTCCGTCCGTGACGGCCGGCGTTAGGGGGCTTCCCAACTTTTTGTGGAAAGCTCTGGGTCCCCCTTCCTCTCCACTGGAAGGTCATATCTCGCGCTAGCGTGTTCGTCTGACTCGCCCAGGCCAGTCAACGTCGCTCCGCAGAGATTGTGACGCGGCTCAGTGCTGTGGCGTTTTCCATAGGAACCCCATTCTGTCGGTTCGACACAACGTCGAGAGACCGACAGAAAGGGAACGTCTTGGTTACGGATGTAACCTCGGTTCCCTGATGGAGGGAACGAGACGTTGTGTCCCTCATGCCACAACACTGGCCGCCCACCCCAGCGGTCGGGGGAGGATGCTTTAGGCTCCTCAGACCAAAGGTGAATGAATGAGCACGCCGACTTCCCTCTTATACCCGGACATCTGGGGAGGAGCCCGGCATGCAAATTTCATTCGCCAATTTTCATTGGCCTTTTCTAAATACTCAGAAGATGATAGGTTCTCAAGACAAACCCCATTCTGTCGGTTCGACACAACATCTCGTTCCCTCCATCAGGGAACCGAGGTTACATTCGTTACCAAGACGTTTTGTTTTGCAAGTTTAACTGCTTTAAGAGCTTGTTTGTGCCAACTGCAATCAAAGCTTTAAACACTGTAGGTACTGGACACAGTCATGTTTAATGACGTAATGTGTTTTTAATGTGTATTTTTGTAATGGTTCTGCCCCATCTTGTCTTGCTTTTCTTGATTGTGTGGCAGAACCTCTTGTTTCATGTGGAGGGAGGTAATTTTGGCCCTAATGGCTCGTCATACTCTCTCCAGGTCTTGTCATTGTTCCTGCCCTCTTGTTTCCTCGTTAGTGCTCGTTATTAGTTCATGCCCCACACCTGTTGATTTGATCACTTATTTAATGCCCCTTTGTTCTCTGTCCTGTGCTGGTTCATTGTGTGTGTCATATGTCGTGAGTTCCTGTCTTGTCAGTGTAGTGTAGTTATTTTTTATTTAATTCAAGTGATGTCTTAGTCTGGTTAGGTGTCGTTAGTCCTTGTCCCTGATGTCATGTTTTATACCCGTGTGCTTTCTTGTTCCCTTTCGATCGGTCTCTCGACGTTGTGTCGAGCCGACAGATGGGGTTCGCTCTTGAGAACCTATCAACTTCTGACTAGTTTAGAAAAGGCCAATGAAATTGGCGAATGAAATTTGCATGCCGGACTCCACCCCCGGATATCCGGATATAAAAGGGAGATGGCGTACTGCATTCATTCACCTTTTGTTCTTCGGAGCCTTCACACTGATCGACTTTGAGACTTCAATCTCTACGCCGAATTACTGCTGGAATCTTATGACGTGGTGCAGCGGATGGTCCCTTCCTGCAACTACTTCCCCTGGGCGTCTCGGCAGTTCCAGAAGTGTTCGAGTTTTTTTTCTCTAAAAGAGCAAATTTCTCCAGCGTGGCGTGTCCCACTGTTCTCATGGGTGCAACACACTCATCAAGGAGGGGGACGGACACGATGTCTGCTTCCAGTACGCTGGGGCAGATGTTGTGGATACGTCCTTCCTGCACTACGGGCGGTTGACGATTCAGATGTTGCGTCACAGGTGACTGTGTTCCCACGGGACTCAGCCAGCACCTCGTCTGCTCCCCGTTCCGTGACTCAACTCAACTCAACATTATTTATATAGCGTTTTTTACAATTTTCATTGTTACAAAGCAGCTGTACATAAGACATATTGGCTATAAGGAAAACAATTAAAGTTGTACCTGCAAAAAAAAGAAAAAGTTGAAAACACAGAAGACAGACATACCCACATACAAAACACTCCACACACACAATATGCACACGTACTAACACACATAGACATAGACACACACACACACACAC
>NC_079892.1:10441-63726 GCF_024868665.1 Triplophysa rosa | reverse complement strand
ATAAATTCCTATATGCAATATTAATTAAGTAAAACTTTAAGATTCTAAAGCAGCCCCCCCGGTCAGGCAGATAGTGCAAAAACAGTATGCAAACGGTGGCGAGGAACCCAAAACTCTAATCGAGAAAAAAAACCTCAGGAGAACCCAGGCCCAACCAGGGGATTCCAGTTCCCCTCTGGCAAAAGCTGCTGCCTCTGCACAAGCTCCAGAGAGCTTGCACAACAAGGCTAAATAAAATAAATAAACTTACTAATAAGGTAAATTATAGTTTAAGATTACCATTAATAATCTAATAGCATTTGAAATTTTGTGATGAAGACGTGTTAGGTGACTGCGTCCTTCTTTATCCAGCTCTATCATCTCAGCTCTTGTCAGGTTGCCGCTTCCCATTCTCCGCTCTACCATCAGGTCAGGCCATCAACTACATCCTGCTCGCTGTGGTAACCTTGGAACAATGAGACAAGACTTGGCTGAGAGTAGAGTACTGTTCTGCACTCTTTGATGCAACAAGTACATCAGTTGTGTTTTTGGTTCCGGTTGATCTAACTAATGCAGCCTAAACCCTCACAGGGTTTATATTATGGAAGAGTAGTGTATGCAAGATTAAAAAGATGCGTCTTTAGTCTAGATTTAAACTGGCAGAGTGTGTCTGCCTCCCGGAGAGTGCAGGGAAGACTATTCCAAAGTTTAGGCGCTAGATAGGAAAAGGATCTACCATCTGTCACGCCAGAAGGATGGGAGTCAAAAGCAGGGATCACAAAAATATCCTTTATTTGTAACAGAGAGCTGACTTAACAAAGAAGTAATCACAAACGGAACAGCAGTAGGACACAGGGGCACGAGCGCTCGGCCGGGAAATGCGAGAGAGAAAATAGGTTAATCAGATTGAACAACCCCGGAGGGTAAAAAGAGAAAATCCATTAGAACTACCCCGGAGGGGAAAAAATGGTAAGTCCACTAGAACAGCCCCGGAGGGGAAAAAATGGTAAATTCACTAGAACAACCCCGGAGGGGGAAAAAATAGTAAATCCACTAACAGTCCCGGAGGGAGAAGCTGGTAATCCGCCCGAACGCTCCCGGAGAGAGAAACTGGAAATCTGTCTTGGCTCTGCTTCATTTAGTCATGTTTTCCTTGGTCATGTAGCAGAGTCATGACAAAGCCTTTGGTTATGTGTGGAGAGAAACATATTATTGTCCTTTTGACAATAATATACGTTCTCTCCAGTGTCTCGTCTCTGTTCCCGCCATCTTGTTTCCTTGTTATCCTTCCCTGAGTGTTTTATTACCCACACCTGCCCTGTGTCGTTATCCCTCGTTTGTGTTCCCCTATAAATACCCTCTTGTTTCTTTGTCTTGTGTTCGTGGATTACGTTGTGTTTGGTGTGTTAGCTCTACGTCTCCCAAAACTGCAACTCTGTGAGTCTCTCGTCTTGTCCTGCCTTGTCTTTTGGATTATTATTTAACGTATTTGACTTCCTTGTACTTTGCTTTGACGTTTGGTCATGTTTAGTTTTGTTATTTTGTCCTGCTGTTTTTTGGCCCCCTCGTGGGAAGTTTTTGTTCTAGTTTTGTATTTTAGTTCGTTCTTGGTTTGACACCCCCTCGTGGGTTTTTCCTTTGTTTTGTTCATTTAATAAAAGTCTTTGTTAACCCCGTCATTGCCGCTGCCTGCATTTGGGTTCTCTCCTGCCACACACCCCCTGACAGAAATCCTCCCGAACGACCCCAGAGAGAGAATCCGGAAAATCCGCATGAGCAGCCCCAGAGAGAGAGGAAGAATTCCCGATGACTGATCTCACCAGAAAAGAGATGGATCCACCCGAGAGAAACTCCTACCGCCTTCAGCCAGAGATGGTAGCACAGTCGCCGGCGCACTGATCTGCGTGAAAGTGGATCACCAAGCAGGGTGCAAAAGAGAACTGGAGCCTGGACGAACAAAACTAATTAACCAAGAGAATACTGAACAAGGCAAGACAAGACAAGACTGGACTAGATAAACGCAAGACTGATCGTCGGAAGGTTAGAAGTCTAACGGACTGACGAGAAACATAGGAATACTGAAAGTATAAGAAGGGAGAGAGAGGAGATAGCGAGAGTGGAAACCAGTGTGGGGTGATTAGCGGGAGTAGAAACAGGAGTGCGGTCATGAGTGGATAACAAGGGGAGCGGAGCACCCTAAAGTAAAGACCGAGCACATGTAGAGCTGTCAAACGGGCTCCTCCATGTTCTTGGTGAGAAGAAACATAAACAAGACACATGAACCAACAGGTGCTCAGACCCGAGACCTGACAACCACCTGCACTTGATTTTGAAATTCTAGGTATTACCAACTGACAGGACGCCTGAGAGCGTAATGCACGTGAAGGACTGTAATACAAAAGGAGTTCATTCAAGTACTGAGGAGCTAAACCATGTAGGGCTTTATAGGTAATAAGCAAGATTTTAAAGTTAACGCGATGCTTTATAGGTAACCAGTGCAAGGTTGACAGAACCGGGCTAATATGTTCATACTTTTTTGTACGTGTAAGAACTCGAGCTGCCGCGTTTTGGACCAGTTGGAGTTTTTGTAATAAGCCTGCAGGGCAACCACCTAACAGTGCATTACAGTAGTCTAGCCTTGATGTCATGAATGCATGAATTAACTTCTCTGCATCTGACATTGACAGCATATGACGTAGTTTAGATATATTCTTAATATGGAAAAACGCAATTTTACAGGTGTTTGCGATGTGGCTCTCAAATGAAAGATTGCTATCGAATAGAACGCCAAGATTCTTTGCTGACGACGAGGGTTTTATGGAAAATCCGTCAATAGTTAAACAGTATTCTTTGTTGTTACTTATAGCAGTTTTCGGTCCAATAAGTAACACTTCTGTTTTGTCCGAGTTCAGTAATAAAAAGTTGTTACTCATCCAGTTTTTTATATCGACTATGCATTCCATTATTCGATGGAACTGCTGTGTTTCATGAGGCTTCGAGGAAATATAAAGTTGAGTATCATCAGCATAACACTGAAAGCTAACTCCGTGTCGCTTTATTATATCTCCTAGAGGTAGCATGTATAATGCGAAGAGCAGAGGCCCTAAGACTGAGCCCTGTGGTACACCGTACTGGACTTGCGATTTGCGTGACATCTCATTGTTTATTGCTACAAATTGAAGACGGTCGGATAAATAAGATTTAAACCATTTCAAAGATATTCCTTTAATGCCGACGTAATTTTCAAGTCTATGTAGAAGTGTGCTGTGGTCAATGGTATCGAATGCAGCACTAAGGTCTAGCAGCACCAATAACGAGATACAACCTCGGTCAGACGCCAATAGCAGATCATTTGTAACTCTGATCAAAGCAGTCTCTGTACTGTGACATGCTCTAAATCCAGACTGGAATTCTTCATTGATGTCATTCCTTTGGAGGAAGGAGCATAATTGTGTTGAAACTACTTTTTCCAGAACTTTAGATATGAAAGGTAGATTCGATATAGGCCTGTAGTTCCCTAGTTCTCTATGGTCGATTTGGGTTTTTTTGACAAGGGGCCTTATAACAGCCACTTTATATTCTTTAGGCACATGTCCTAATGTCAGAGATGAGTTAATAATACCAAGAAGAGAATCTATAATTTCTGGGAGCATCTCTTTCAGTAGATTTGTAGGTATAGGGTCTAGTATGCATGTTGTTGATTTAGATGATCTAATAATTTTAGACAGCTCATCTTGATCTACGGTATAAAATAATTACATTTTCTCCTTAAGGGCGCTGTAGTTAGTTTGTTCAGCGGGTTTCACTTCTGATTGCATTGTTATAATTTTTTCTCTAATATCTTGGATTTTATATGTGAAGTAGTTCATAAATTCATCACTGCTATGCTGATATACAGGATCAGAAGTCACTGACGATTTATTTTTTGTTAATTTAGCCACTGTGTTAAATAAAAACCTAGGGTTTTGCTGGTTTTCTTTTATTAGTGATGAAAAGTAGGCGGATCGAGAAGTTTTTAGGGCTTTCCTGTATTTTCGAATACTATTCTTCCATGCTGGACGAAATACCTCTAATTTAGTTTTCTTAAAGTTGCGCTCCATTTTTCGGGCCGCTTTCTTTAGAGCCTGAGTGTGTTCATTATACCACAGTGTGGGGCTGCCATTTTTAATCTTCTTTAAACGTAGAGGAGCAACTGTGTCTAGCGTTACCGAGAAGGTGGAATTAAAAATTTCAGTGGTAATGTCAAGATCTTCAACGTTATTTCTCATGCTAGCAATTTGAGACAATTCGGGCAGATTATCGAGAAACGCATTTTTGGTAGTTGAAGTTATTGTTCTACCATATTTGTAACAATGAGTTTTATTTGCATCCGTAGGCCAGTGAAGCAAACATAATACCAGATAATGATCCGAAATGTCTTCACTCTGCTGAAGGATTTTAACATCGTCTACATTTATACCGTAAAACAGTATTAAATCTAAAGCATGATTACGAAGGTGAGTGGGTCCTGACACATGTTGACTAACGCCCATGGAGTTAAGAGTGTCTTTGAAAGCCATTCCTAAGGCATCTGTATCTTTATATACATGGATGTTAAAGTCACCAACAACAAGGAGTCTATCTGCGGCCAGTACTAGTTCTGATAAGAACCCACCAAATTCTTTAATAAAATCTGTGTGGTGCCCTGGAGGCCTATATACAATAGCTATAATACATTTTAAAAGTGTTTTATCGTTACTATTAGGTGTTGAAACATGAAGAACCATGACTTCAAAAGAATTATATATAGAGTTCGACTTCTGGGAAATGTTAAAAGAGTTATTGTAAAGTGCTGCGACCTCCCCCTCTGCCTTTTAGACGAGGCTTGTGTTTATAATAATAATCTTGTGGGACAGATTCATTTAAAGTAATATAATCATCTGGTTTTAGCCATGTTTCTGTAAAACAGAGCATGTCTATTTTATGATCTGTTATCATATCTTTAACAAAAAGTGCTTTATTAGAGAGAGATCTAATATTTAGCAATCCGAGTCGTAACAGTTTATTATCTGTATTTTGTTCATGTGTAGTTTGTTTAGCGTTTATTAAATTACTTTCAAGAGGTTTACTCATTATTTTATGTTTGCTAATCCGGGGGACAGACACAGTCTCTATTTTGTGATGTTTGGGAGAACGGATTACTACATGTTGTACATTTTGTGTATTCTGCGACGTGAGACGGCAAGCAGACAGTTGGTTAAGCCATACTGTCTGCTCCCTGACCTGGGCCCCAGCGAGTCAAGGACTACGACCCTGCCGCCCGCTACGGCAAGCAGCGAGGGTGATATGAGGATTACTGTGAGCGCTAATCTGTCAGCCACTGGCTCACGGACCGTTCGCACCTCGTCTCGTTCGTCTGATCGTTTCCCAGGAGACGGTCCCACCGTCTTGTTCCTCAAACACGTATTCAGACACGATGCGTTATGATGAGATGTCTCTTGCAGCATCGGGGGGTGACGTACTGCCATCCGACACCGACGATTCCTTGGGCTCCCTCCCTCGATCCGTATATTGCTGGCCATCGAACCACCCCCCGCGGGGGCGATGAAGCAGATCAAACCCCTAGTCCCACAGTCTCAGTTCCTGGGAGCTTGGCAGCTTCCCAGGCCATCAGGCTGGCTAGGGAGGATGATCCGTCTCGGCTACGCGATCCAGTTCACCAGACACTCTCCCAAGTTTCAGGGCATCCTCTCTACCTCAGTCAGAGGTGGGGATGCGCCCGTGCTTTGGGCCGAGGTTACCACCCTTCTCGTGAAGGGAGCGATCGAGCCCGTCCTACCAGCCGAGATGTTCAATGGGTTTTACAGCCCGTACGTCATTGTCCCAAGAAAGGCGGGGGGCTGCGCCGCATCCTAGATCTGCGTGCCCTGAACAAGCACCTACACAAGCTGCCATTCAGGAGGATCGCACAGAAGCGCATCCTGACGTCTGACAGATGTCAGGACTGGTTCATGGCAATCGACCTGAAGGATGTGTACTTTCATGTCTCGATCCTCCCTCGACATCGGCCGTTCCTACGGTTCGCTTTCGAGGGGCGGGCATATCAGTACAGGGTCCTCCCCTTCGGTCTGTCCCTGTCTCCACGAAGATCGTGGAAGCCGCCCTCCTTCCCCTCAGGGAAAGAGGTGTGCGGTTACTGAACTATCTCAACGACTGGCTCATCTTGGCACACTCGCGTGTGTACACACAGATCTGTTGTGTACACACAGGGACCTGGTGCTCCGGCACCTAGATCGGTTGGGGCTACAGGTCAACTGGGAAAAGAGCAAGCTCTCTCCCGTGCAGAGCATCCTCTTTCTCGGTTTGGAACTCGACTCGGTCTCCATGACAGCGCGACTGACTACAGAGCGCGCCCAGTCACTGTTGAACTGCCTGAAGGTTCTCAGGCAGTCAGCGGTCCCCCTGAAACAATTTCAGAGCCTCCTGGCATACATGGCATCCTCGGCGGTGGTGGTCCCCCTCGGGTTGATGCACATGTGACCGCTCCAACACTGGCTACAGAGTCGGTTCCTTGGAGAGCGTGGCACACCGGCAGCAGGTGTATGGTCATCACGCCTGTCTGCCGACACACCCTGACCCCCTGGTCTTCCATGACCTTTTTGCGGACAGGAGTCCCCCTAGGGCAGGTGTCAAGGCATGTCGTGGTGATGACGGATGCCTCCCTGCAGGGTTGGGGTGCCGTGTGCAACGGGCACGCAGTGTCGGGGCATTGGACGGGCCCCCGCCTGCGTTGGCATATCAACTGCCTAGAGTTGTGGGCTGTGCTACTTGCACTGAGGAAGTTACAACCTCTCCTGCGGGGCAAGCACGTGCTGGTCCGGACAGAAAGCACAGCTGCCATGGCGTATATCAATCGTCAGGGTGGCGTTCGCTCATGGCAGCTAACACGACTCGCTCCTTTGGAGTCAGCAGGTGATCAGCTCCCTGCGAGCCACACACATCCCAGGCGTCCTGAACCAGACAGCCGACGCGCTCTCTCGTCAGTCGACACCTCGTGGAGAGTGGCGACTCCAACCCCGCGCAGTCCAGCTCATTTGGGAGCAGTTCGGCCAGGCACAGGTGGACCTGTTGCCTCCCCGGACTCCACCAATTGTCCGCTTTGGTACTCCCTGACCGAGGCACCCCTCAGCATGGATACCCTAGCACACAGCTGGCCGCGGGGCAAGCGGAAGTACGCCTTCCCCCCAGTGAGCTTCATTGCACAGGTCTTGTGCAAGGCCAGGGAAGAGGAGCATCAAGTGGTACTAGTTGTGCCCTATTTGCCCAACCGGACTTGGTTCTCGGAGCTAATGCTCTTGACAACAACTCCCCCCTGGCCGATCCCCCTGTTGAAGGACCTGCTTTCCCAGGGGAAGGGCATGTTACGGCATCCCAGGCAGACCCTTGGAACTTCCATGTCTGGACGGGACGAGGAGATCCTGAGTGGCCTACCCCCTGCGTGCTCGTTGCTCGATCGGGAATGTGCTGTCCCTTCCTGGAGAGTAACCTCTCCCCCCTCCACACTGGGAGTGTATGTAGCTGCTGTGGCCGCTCATCACAACCCAGTTGCTGGGAAGCCTCTGGGACAGCACGACCTGGTCATTAGGTTCCTAAAGGGCATGAGAAGGCGACCGCCTCAAACGCGCTCCGTACCCTCTTGCGACCTAGGTGGCGGGCCTCAAGAGCCCCCCCCCCTCGAGCCCTTCGGAGCTGCCGCTCTTTCTCACCTCACGATAAAGACGGCTCTCCTGATGCCGCTCACCTCCAAGAGGGTAGGGGACCTGCAAGCACCCTCCGTGTCCACAGATTGCCTAGAACTCGGGCCCGGTGTTTCTCACGTTATCCTGAGCCCCTGGCCTGGCTACGTGCCCAAGGTTCCCACCACTCTCCCGATAGACCAGGTGGTGAACCTGCAGGCGCTCCCCACTGGGGAGGAAGACCCAACCTATCCATGTTGTGTCCAGTACGCGCACTGTGCCTCTACTTGAACTGCACGCAGAGCCCAGAAGCTCTGAGCAGCTCTTTGTCTGTAGGCACACTCCTCATGGGCACTGGTTCAGGGCGCCTCTCTAGCAGACATCTGCAGAGCTGCAGGTTGGGCTATGCCCAACAACTCCGTGAGGTTCTAATACTTACGCTCGGAACCGGTGTCAGCCCGCGTCCTGCAGGGCAATGTGTAGGACCGGCAGCCGGTAGGGCGTACGCCTGCGAAAGCCCTTCCCTCTTCCTCTAAGGGGATCAGCGGCTATTACGCCTCCCCTCTTTCCCCCACTGGGTAAAGAACAGGCATTTTATCCATCACTAGCACCTTCCTCGGGGCAGGCTGGGCAGAGCAGCCCTGCCCCCATAGGCCGGGGAACAGTTGAGTTATCTCCCACATAGCTCTAACCGGACCTAGTGCTCCAGACGTGGTAACCCCCCCCCTCCGTGGGCTGTTCCATCTGATGTATCCTCATGAATGGTTCCCACCTCGGCAACCCATGACCTCCCTAGGTGGACTCCCACCTTGCGGTTAACTCCTGCAGTCTGCACATTTTCCCATGAGTTCTTCCCTGATGGTGAGACCATGTGGTGTCTCCACTAATTCCTCCCTACGGTAGGTAGTGGTCTCTGCAGTGTTTTTCCCCCAGGGGGGGAATAATGCTTACCCAGTGGCCCTTACGGTGCCGGGCGGCTTCTCGCTGGTTAGAGAACTAGGCCTCCGCCCGTGACGGCCGATGGCAGGGGCTTCCCATCTTTTCACAAAAGCTCTGTGTACCTCTCCACTGGATGGTCACAATATCGTGTTAGCGCCTACGTCTGACTTGCCCAGGCCAGTCAACGTCGCTCCGCTAGAGATTGTGACGCGGCTCAGCCCTGTGGCGTCTTCCATAGGAACCCCATTCTGTCGGTTCGACACAACGTCGAGAGACCGACAGAAAGGGAACGTCTTGGTTACGGATGTAACCTCAGTTCCCTGATGGAGGGATGAGACGTTGTGTCCTTTATGCCACAACACTGGCCGCCCACCGCAGCGGTCGGGGGGATGCTCTCAGGCTCCTCAGACCAAACGGTGAATGAATGAGCACGCCGGCTTCCCTCTTCCCGGACATCCGGGGAGGAGTCCGACATGCAAATTTCATTCGCCAATTTTCATTGGCCTTTTCAAAATACTCAGAAGATGATAGGTTCTCAAGACGAACCCCATTCTGTCGGTTCGACACAATGTCTCGTTCCCTCCATCAGGGAACTGAGGTTACATCCGTAACCAAGACGTTACATCCGTAACCAAGATGTTTTACACCCACGTGGGTTTTTGTTTTGTTTAATATTTATTAAAGTTTGTGTTAACCTCTTACCCGCTGTCTGCACTTGGGTCCTCTGTCCGTGTCTCACCTCCCGTTCTTGACATATTTTTATGTATTTAGTGTATGTTGTGTGTTATGTATTGTATGTAGTAGCGGTGTCATGATGTCCAAGACAAATTTCCCTAGTATGGGACAATAAAAGTATATTCTATTCTACTCTATTGTATTCTATAGACTTGTCCCTCCAATATTTTGAATTTAGACTTCGATACCAAGCTCAACCGCTAGATGTCAATGTACCATACGGTTTCTTTAAATGTGACCAAAATACAGGACTCATTCAACAAATGTATTATTTATTATTATTTAATAAATTAAACATACAACAAAATTTAACAAATAGTTTATTTAATATGTTTATTATTATACAACAAAATAATAATGTAAATTAGTATGAACACAAATGAAATAAAATATAAATAGTTATATTATTAGACTCTAGCCAAACACTGACCGGAAGTTAACTGCAGTCTTGGCGCGCGTGTCCAATGAAACGGTCTATATCCCCCGTCCCATGTAGTTCATCTGAATTGATATTTATCTTAAATCAACAAATTACAAAATAATTATAGAATTTTAACTGCTGTTTTTGCATTTAACATTTAATTTATTTCAATTATTATTTTGTATTCATTTTAAGGATATATTAACTATATATACTATACTATATATATATAACTACAAAAAAATTGGGTGCCAAGAAACTTTTCAATTGTGAAAACACTAGAAGCTTTATTCTCTATACATGTCTCCTGTGCCCAGTTGGTGCTTCAAGTATGGTTTAGGTTCTTTTTTTGTTAACTATTCTATTCAAGATCGCGCCGCGGATGGCTGCCTCGGTTTGGAGTGCTCTAGTACTTATGTCTTTTTTGTTTGTTTTTCCTGTTTTAAGCTACTCTTCTTTAATCACTTTTACCAGGGACGAATTGCTTAACATTAAGCAATGCCCTTCTATCAATCTTTTCCCTAATTTTGAAAATTCAGACGTCTTACTGGACATTTTACTCGGAGGAGCGGCAGCTCTGTACAAACGCTCTAAAAGACGCAAGCGGGGAAAGCGAGCGGGTGCGCTCGTCAGACTCCGACGACGCGGATTTAGGACCCCGCTGCCGAGTATACACCTGGCGAATGTCCGCTCCCTTACCAACAAAACGGACGAAATACTCTTACTCACCAGGACAAACAAAGATTTTTCCAACTCCGCTGCGCTGTGTTTCACAGAAACATGGCTCAATGACACCATACCGGACAGCGCGTTACATCTGCCGGGTTTTCAGCTGTTCAGAGCGGATCGCATTGCCGAGTCAACAGGGAAGACACGTGGTGGTGGATTATGTTTTTATATAAACGAAGGTTGGTGCAGAGATATAACAACACTGAAGAAGATGTGCTTTTCGTACTTAGAAGCGTTCTCTATCAACTGCAAACCTTTTTATTCGCCACGCGAGTTTTCCTCATTTATTCTCGTGAATGTTTACATTCCTCCACATGCTTGTGCGAGCGCGGCGCTGCAACAGCTGGCGGATTACATCACTGACACGGAGCAGCAACACCCGGATTCTCTTATTATTATTATTGGGGACTTTAACAGAGCAAACCTCTCCCGTGAGCTGCCAAAATACAGGCAGCATATCACATGCCCCACCAGAGACAGCAACATTCTGGATCACTGTTACACCACAATACGGGATGCATACCACTCTGTTCCCAGAGCAGCTCTGGGTCTCTCTGATCATTGCCTGGTTCATCTTCTTCCGACCTACAGACAGAAGCTTAAATCTGCCAAGCCTGTAGCAAGAACAGCAAAGAGATGGAGCAGCGAAACAGAGCGGGCCTTACAAGCCTGTTTCGACTGCACGGATTGGAGTGTCTTTGAAGCTGCAGCCACTGATCTGGATGAGTTAACTGACACAGTGACATCCTACATCAGCTTCTGTGAGGACATGTGTATTCCCACCAGGACTCGCTTAACATACAACAATGACAAACCATGGTTTACAATGAAACTGAGACAGCTTCGTCAGGCCAAAGAAGATGCTTACAGAAGTGGGGACAAAGTCTTGTATAATCAGGCCAAAAACACACTGACAAAGGAGATAAGAGCAGCTAAGAGAAGCTACTCTGAAAAGCTGAAGAACCAGTTTTCAGCCAACGACCCTGCATCGGTGTGGAAAGGCCTGAAAGACATTACCAACTACAAGCCATCATCCCCTCAGTCTATGGGTAATCAACGACTGGCTGACGACCTGAACGACTTCTATTGTCGTTTTGAAATGCAGAGTCTCACCCTTCACACCCGCCCTGACCCTATCTCTGCTATACCATTAACACCTCCTCTTGACATTCAACCTGCACTTAAGATCTGCGAAGAGGATGTTTGCCAGCTTTTCCGCAAACAAAAGATCAGAAAAGCACCAGGCCCAGACAATGTCTCACCCTCCTGCCTGAAAGTCTGTGCGGAGCAGCTGTCGCCCATCTTCACTAATATTTTTAACAGATCTTTGGAGCAGTGTGAAGTCCCTTCATGCTTCAAACGCTCCACCATCATCCCTGTACAGAAGAAACCCAAAATATCTGGACTTAATGACTACAGGCCTGTTGCTTTAACATCTGTGGTCATGAAGTCATTTGAGAGACTTGTACTGGCCCACCTGAAGGACATCACCAGACCACTTCTTGATCCCCTCCAGTTTGCTTACCGAGCAAACAGGTCTGTGGACGATGCAGTAAACATGGGACTGCATTACATCCTACAACACCTAGACAGACCAGGGACTTACGTCAGGATCCTGTTTGTAGACTTCAGCTCGGCCTTCAACACCATAATCCCAGACCTCCTCCTGCCCAAGCTTACCCAGCTCTCTGTGCCAACCTCTACCTGTCAGTGGATTATTAACTTCCTGTCGAACAGGCAGCAGCTAGTGAGGTTGGGAAAATTTAAATCCAGCACATGTACCATCAGCACCGGAGCTCCTCAAGGATGTGTTCTTTCTCCACTGCTATATTCACTCTACACAAACGAATGCACCTCTACAGACCCTTCTGTCAAACTCCTGAAGTTTGCAGATGACACCACAGTCATTGGCCTTATTCAAGATGGTGATGAATCTGCCTACAGAAAGGAGGTTGCTCAGCTGGCTGCCTGGTGTAGTCAAAACAACCTAGAGCTGAATGCATTCAAGACAGTGGAGATGATAGTGGATTTCAGAAGGAACCCTCCATCACTTCCTCCCCTCACCATCCTGGACAGCACTGTGGATACTGTGGAGTCATTCAGGTTCCTGGGCTCCACCATCTCTCAGGACCTGAAGTGGGAGTCCCACATAGACTCCATTGTAAAGAAGGCCCAGCAGAGGTTATACTTCCTCCGTCAATTGAGGAAGTTCAACCTACCACAGGAGCTACTGACCCAGTTCTACTCAGTGGTCATCGAATCTGTTCTGTGCACTTCAATTACTGTTTGGTATGGCTCGGCCACCAAATCAGACCTACGAAGACTACAACGGACAGTTCGTAGTGCTGAGAAAATTATTGGTGCTCCTCTGCCCACACTTCAGGACCTGTACGATTCCAGAGTGAAAAACAGGGCAAGAAAAATCATCATTGACTCCACACACCCAGCACACAAACTCTTTGATCTGCTGCCCTCTGGCCGGCGCTTTAGAGCACCAAACACCAGGACTTCCAGACACAGAAGCAGCTTCTTCCCCCAGGCAATCTCCCTCCTAAACAGATAACTGCTCCTTAAGAGCAATATTCCACTTCCACTACTCCTATAGTGTGCACTATAGTGCCTTATTATATCTACATCTTATGTATACATGTATATAACACTACCTCTACTTACTAAATTATCCATTTGCACAAGTGTACATACAATCTGTTAATATGTTTATTCTACTATATACTACCCTGTACAATGTCTCTTATATGTTATTATCCCCCATTTATTGTAAAATAGTCTTTATTTTATATATGCACAATTTAGAATCTTTTAGACTGTAAATCGTATTATATTGTATTGTCATTGTGTTGAATGTCTGTACTAGAAGCTTCCAACACCAAAGAAAATTCCTTGTGTGTGCAAGCACACTTGGCAATAAAGCTCTACTGATTCTGATTCTGATTCTGATTCTGATTCTGATTCTATTCAAAGATAATGTCAATTTCTTTCATTTAATACATGTTTTCTTTTGTAAGTTATGTTGTGGAATAAAAGCTATGCATGGCATTACGGTTGCATCTTTGCTTCCTTATTTTGCAAAATCTAAATCGTAACAAAATACATACAGTATAGGTTGAATGCAACAAGTCGCTTAAAAGCACCTGTCAAATGCATAAATGTTAATGTAAAGCTAGATGAATGTGAACATGTAGACCGTGTATTCAAGGTTAAACGTTGCATGTAATGTGGTCAACTTAAAACAGTAACTTTGGTCTGCAAAGCATGATCAAGCATTCTTGAATTATAAGCGGCATAAACTACTGTTAGCTAATTTGAGGCGGCTAATAATCTTAGATATTATGGATATGGCATTCACGTAGGCAAGCAATCAAGTGAAAACATCAGAAAATATCTTATCAGAACTTTTACCCAGGATGTTTGTTTTTGAGTTTGCTGCTGCCAACTCGGTCTGACTTGCAGCATTGACTGTGTTTCTTCGGCTCTCACTAAATCCTTGTTGTTTCGAGTCTTACGATACCCTAACCCACACCCTAAACCTAACCATGTAGACTACCTATGGTCCTTGAACGTGCCAAAAGAAAAAAAACACGCCAGCGTGATGTCGTCTGACTTGAAACAAGTATTTAGTGAGAGCCGTGGTTTCTTCATTCAGATGAAGCCTCTGCCACCGGCAGCCATGGCAAAGCACTTACGAATGGCTGCCACGCATGCGCACAATAGCCAAGAGCATAAAGTCAATACTACCTGCTTGTTAATCTGTGAAATCGACATGTCCTGCATTTTTGGGCTAATGTTTCATTTTTTTCTAAAGTAAAAAATATATTTTGATAGTTTGACAGCTGATAGGTTTGGGGGGCTAAGATGACAGACAGGGTAGCTGAAACCCACCTAAAAAGGGTCTAGAACCACCCCTGGTTTTTAGAAACTTGAAATATTGTACTGATAAATTAAGCCGTTTTGTGTGTATTTTCACTTACAGCCTGTCGAGAGCCCAAGGTGTCTGTACTGGTCAAACAGAGAGTTCTGCCTTCACAAATCCCGTCCAGGTCTAAACAACTACACTATTCCACAGCATACAAGCAGTCTTTTTTAAAAGGAACATAAATAAATAAATTCTCTCATGATATTCTCACTCTCATGTCTTCCCAGAAAAAGTTTACCTTTCTTTAGATAAATACAAACAAATCTCATTAGTAAATTATTACAGAATATTCCATTTTGTTTGAGCCATTCCTTTAACATCTATTCTATGCACTCTAATACACAGTAAATATGCAAAAGAATAATACTGCTTTGGTAAATTATTCAGGTAAATTTGTTTAATGGTTAACACTTCACAATAAAGTTATATTTGTTAACAATTAGTAATGCGTTATCTAAAATGAACTAACAATGTAACAACCTATACATAATTTATTAATCTTAAATCATGTTAATTTCAGCATTTACTAATACATTTTTTAAATCAAAACTTGCAATGGTTAGCATTGGTAAATGTACCATTTACTAACATGAAAAAAAGTATTGACATTAACAAGGATTAATAAATGCTGAAAACTATAATGCTCATTGGTTATTCATGTTAGTTAATGCATTTACCAATGTTAACATATACCTAAATAAAAAAAAAGTATTGTAAAGTGTTACCATTTTTTTGTGCATGTCTTTTTATTTTGTTTTGAGTCTGTAATTCTACCATTCGTTTTGAATCAGAATTTTCAAGTAATGGAGGGGTTGAATTTGTATATGACGTAATTTCTCTGTTTGTCCAATATAAATCCAATTTTCTTTCTGTTTCTCAGGAAAACAGCTGTACATAAGTTTTACTCATCTTCTGGGGTCACCAATTTCCTAAACGAAGTACGACCAACCCAAAGCCCCGTGAGCCTGCCATCACTCCCACATGGGTTTCACCATCTCTACACACACATTGAGTATGAATGTATGTCACCATACTACAAGCGCTCTGGAAGTGCACGCCGAACCTGTCTGAGGACGGGAAAGTGGAGTGGCCGCCATGTCTCCTGTTCACCAGGTGAAAACACATTGCAGGAGAGTTAATAGGATAGTTCACCAATAACTGTCATAATTTACTCACCCTCATGTTGACACAAACCCTTTTACACACAAAATATTTTTTTCAAGTAATGTAGAAAAAAGACATTCATTCGATTTTAAAAAAAAGGCATTACCCTATTATAAAGGGAGTCTGCATGACGTTACACTGTCAAATATCATTTTTTCTAAATCAATGAACCATGGTTGGGCACTGACGTCTTTATTAAAGTTGTTGGTGTGTCCTGCGGTGTGAGTAGAGGCCAATTCTTGAGGCACAAGGTCAACCACAGGTGTCACATGAAAACTGGCTGGATGTTGATATTTTAAGAATGTGGGACTTACGGCGTTTTTGTTTTTCGACTGCCATTGTAATCCGGCTAGACTGAAGTATTGGATGGCAGTGTAGCACTGTGCTCGGCAAAACGGCCTATCTGCAACCAGCTTCTTTGGTTTCATGTTACAAAATTTCAAGTTGGAGCCTGCGTAGGTTGAAAACACTGCCATCGCGGAACAGAATTCGAATCCCCATGTCACAGTCCTTGAAAGCCATGGATAGCATCATGGAAAAAAGATGCTGAATAAGAGTGAGGCAAGGACACAGCCCTGTTTAGGACAAATAGAGATGCCAAATGGATCGGACAGCTCGCCATCATCCAGCACCTGCCCAAACCTGCCATCGTGAAATGAACAGACATATTTACACATTTCTCTGGGAAGCCAATCGTATGAAATATAAGCCTGAGCCCGGTGCAAGAGTCGAAACCTTTTGTGAAGTCAATATAGAGATCATATATGTCATGAGAAAAGCACAGAGACGGCCCAGATGCGGTGAAAACCAAACTTTACTATCACACGTCAGTCAAGGTACTGAATAGACCCGACCGCGAGCGTTTCAGCCCGCGGTGGTACGAAGTGAACACAGTCCGTGGATGCTGCTGCAGCGACCCGGCTCGCGGTGGTGAGAAGTGATGATCCCGGAGGGAGAAGAGCACGGCAGCGAGGACGGAGGATAGGAACCCAGAGAAGGTGAGCCGATTTGAAAGCTGAGGTTCCTCACTCAGCCCGAATGCCGTGTCGGGAATCCGGAAGTGGAATCCAGTGAGGAAGAAGATCGCCGAACCTCCGGGGAACCACTGGTAATAGATGACAGCAGATGAACTAGAGGCCCACGGGAGCTGCTGGGATGCAGGGAAGTATCGAGGTGACAGACTAGGTAAGCAGAACTTGAAACAAGACAAAACTGTGACTAGACTAAGATAGGAACTTCATCAGACGTGCCGCGGCAACGTCTGGGTCAGTCTGAACTGGCTACCAAGAGCAACGGTCAGACAACGGACGAGAGACAGAGGGAATATATATGGGAAACATAACGAGATGAAAGGATAGTCAGGTGCGGGGTAATTACCGGGAACGAATGCTTAATGAGTAATAAGGAAGCAGGCGTGTGGGTGTGGAGTGGAAAATCACCAGTGCGGGGAATACTAGGGAGACACGGGGCGGGGGAAGATGCTCAGACACCGAGCACGAGATCAGCCACCGGCTAGCCATGTGCTTGACAAACAACAACACAACCCATGTGCAGAAAACACCCCAACCAGACCAAGACCGTGACAATATAAGAGGTCACAGTGTTGCTCTCTGCACTTCCCTTGAAACTGCCTTGCAGTAAACACCATGTCCATAGTCCCATAGCCTGCACGAAAGCCACACAGACTTTCTGAGATTTCATAAACATGTTGCTGGTTTAGCAGAATACGTGCCAATATTTAGCCTACAATGGTTATCACAGCAGGCTCTGTTCCTCCTGCACTACTGCACTTATAAATGTAAACAATCAGTGCATCTTTGAAATCTTGAGGCACTGCTTTTTCTTTTCATATTTTACTGAATAATGCACTGAGTGCAAGAAAAAAATCTTGTCCGCCTTCCTTAAATACCTCTCTTGCTATTCCATCAGAACCCGGAGCTCTGCTAGATCTGTTTGATGGCGCATACAGTTTCTTCCTGTGATGGAATATTGTCCAAGTCGCTAAGCACTGATTCATCAAATGCAGCTGGCTGGTTCAGTACCATTTGAAAATGATCGACCCGGTGTCTGAGAATGTCAGCTTTATCAGAGAGCAGTGTTCCGTCAGTGGCACTTAGAGGTATAGAGCTGGCTCCTGTGGGCCCATAGAGTGCCTTTAGGCTGTGATAGAAGACCTTCATATCATATTGGTTCACAGCAAACTGAAGTTCCTCAGCTTTTGACTGCCACCATCCATTCTTTATTTTATGTAGGCGGGTTTGTGCTGCATTTCTTGCCATATGCAAGTGATGGATTTATTGTTGATCCACTTAAAGTGAGCTGCATGAATGGTGTTCAGCAGAGCTTGCGCTTCAACGTCTTGGTCGTCAAACCAAGTGCAGTCTTTCCCCTAGGTTGATGGCTTTGGGGGGAGAGGGTGTGGGGGGTTGGGGGGGGTTGGGTTGGTGTGGCTGCGGTCTCTAAATTTTCTTGCGGCGGAGGTCCGGAGAATACTTTTTTATATAAATAATATTTAATCAATTAATCTAATGTTTTATGTTTTATTCTGGAAGCCACAGTCTGTATGAAACATAGAAGGCCTGGTAACTGAGAAAATGTGTTGTAGGCTCTGGTGCTGAAGTGAAGTCCTAGTGGTCTATTTTAATATTTAAAAAAAACAACTGACAACAAAATGTAATAACTGATATGAATATATCATGAGCAGGAGTACTTACAAAGTAAGTATAAACTAAATAAAAACGTAGCAAATTGTGTCATTATTAACTTAATTTAAGTGAACTAATATTCAAATATTCTTTTTTATGATCTCAAACATTAGAATATGAAATTATTGAAAAATGCCCATCCCTAGACCTTATGGTTTATAATCTTGCACAAACCTACATAACAATCAGTAAACTGACTGACAGCTAAAAATACTTTATTAGGCTACTGCTGCATTTTCGTTTACTTAAGCGGTACAGTAAAAGTGTCCATTTATTTACCTGCTCTTGGTGTCTGCAGGTCTTTATATGTAACGCGTCTTTGGCGGGAGAAGCAGCGCTCACGGAGCGGAAAGGGGTCAAATGAAGTGCGTTTGGCGCTAAATAAAGATATTAGAAGATATAGCGGCAAAATATAATCAACATAAATGTCCCTGAGTGCGCGTGATGTATACAGCTCAGTTCCCTTTCTGTCAGTCTCTCGACGTTGTGTCGAACCGACAGATGGGGTTCGTCCTTGAGAACCAATCACTTCCGACTTCTTAGAAAAGGCCAATGAAAATTGGCGAATGAAATTTGCATGCCGGGCTCTGCCCCCGGATATCCGGGTATAAAAGGGAGACGGCATGCCTCATTCATTCACCTTTTGTTCTTCGGAGCCTTCGCTCATGATCAACAGAGTTCGCTACAAGACTGCCGGCTCTACGACGTGGTGCAGCGGACTGTCCCTTCCTGCAGCAACTTCCCCTGGGTGTCTCGGCGGTTCCAGAAGTGTTCGAGTTTTTTTCTCTGAAAGAGCAAATTTCTCCAGCGTGGCATGTCCCGCTGTTCTCGTGGGTGCAACACACTGATCGAGGAGGGGGGCGGACACGATGTCTGCTTCCAGTACGCTGGGGCAGATGTTGTGGATACGTCCTGCCCGCACTGCGGGCGGCTGACGATTCAGACGTTGCGTCACGGGTGGCTGTGTTCCCACGGGACTCAGCCACCACCTCGTCTGCTTCCCGTTCCGTGACGGCAGGACTACGGCCCTGCCGCCCGCTACGGCGAGCAGCGAGGGTGATATGAGGATTACTGTGAGCGCTAATCCGTCAGCCACTGGCTCGCGGACCGTTCGCACCTCGCCTTGCTCATCTGACCGTTCCCCATAAGACGGTCCGCCGTCTTATTCCTCAATCACGTATCAGACACGGTACGTGGTGATGAGCTGTCTGTTGCAGCATCGGAGGGTGACATACTGGCATCAGACTCCGACGATTCCTTGAAGCTCCCTCCCTTGGGGGGACGAGATCAGGAAGAAGCGGATGTCGTAATGTCAGCCATGCTTTCCCGGGCCGCCGGCATTGGGTTGCGGTGCACCGCACTGCCTCTCCTAACACTCGCGGCAGGATACATGGTACACCGGGCTTGAGAGCGGCTCAAAGCCGCACTCGCCACCAGTGCCGTGTTCCCCCGGAAGTGCATGAGAAACCTAGGAGGACCTGGAACGCCCTCTTCAGCGCATACACGTCAACTAGTTCCATCACCCTTTCTTCCCTCGATGGTGGGGCAGCTAGAGGATACGTCGATGTCCTCAGGGGCTCGACCTAGACTCCCGTCCAAAGCACGTAGGTTTTTCGGCATCTGAGGTGTCGAGAGCTTACTCTGCTGCAGGCCAAGCTGTCCCCTCTCTCCATGCTATGGCCTTCCTGCAGGCCAATGCGCGGAGAGAGCTCCACGAGGGTAAGACCGACCCAGCGCTTATGCAGGAACTCCGCGTCTTCACCGACCTCGCTCTCGGGCAAACAAAGTGATCGCGCGGGCCCTGGGTCGGACGATGTCCACACTTGTGGTCCAGGAGAGACACCTCTGGCTGAACCTTGCACAGGTGAGTAACTCTGAGAAAGTCCGCTTTCTCGATGCACCCATCTCGCAAGGGGAGGCTGTTTGGTGATACTGTCGAGTTCGACAGTTAGGGAGCAGACAGAGGATATAACGTATATCCTCCCCAGCCGCGACTCGACCGCCCTCTGGCCGCCGAGATCCCGTGCACCGTCTGCTTCCCAGCAGCCCTGGTCCTCTTCGAGACATCAAAGAGGAGACCACCACCCCACCAGCAGCTGCGGCGAAAGCCAATGCGGCCCTCATGGGAAGACCCCAGGGAGTTTGCGAATACCTTTCTAAAAGTTTTCTCCCTCTCTGGGCATTTATCACAGCGCTCTCACCCTCTACACGACGGTGTTCGGCAACTCGACGTTGCAGCAAGACCCAATGTCAAGGATAATCATCAGCCTAAGCACTCTCATTCTATGGTGCATTGTGCTACATCTTCGCCAGACAGGTAAAACTGCAAAGCCGATCTCCTCCCCGGGGGTCCCCCCCACGGAGAGGGATCCATACTGCCAGCCATCGAACCACCCACAGGAGGTCGATGAAGCAGAACGTACCCCTAGCCTCCCTGTCGGTCTCTGGGAGCCTGACAAGAGCTTCCCAAACCGTCATGGTGACTACGGGATACGGTCCGTCTCGGCTACGCGATCCAACTCCCCAGACGCCCGCCAAGTTTCTGGGCATCCTCTTAACCTCAGCAGAGGCAAGGATGCCCCGTGCTTCGGGCTGAGGTCGCCACCCCTCTGGTTAGGAAGCGATCGTGCTCGTCCCTCTAGCCGAGATGTTCAACGGGCAGCCCGTACTTCATCGTCCCCAAAAGAGCGGGGGTCGCTAGATCTGCGTACCCTGAACAGGCACCTACTCAAGCTGCCGTTCAGGATGCTCACGCAGAAGCGCATCCTTGCATCTGTCAGATGTCAAGATGGATTCATGGCAATCGACCTGAAGGATGCTTACTCTCATGTCTCATTCTCCCTCGTCATCGCCCGTTCCTACTGTTCGCTTTCGAGGGTCAGGCATATTAGAAGATCGTGGAAGCCGTCCTCACTCTCCTCTGGGAGAGAGGTGTGCGGGTACTAAACTATCTCGATGACTGGCTCATTTGACACACTCTTGAGATCTGTTATGTACACACAGGGACCTAGTGCTTCGGCACCTAGATCGATTGGGACCACAGGTCAACCGAAAAGGAGCAAGCTCTCCTCTGTTCAGAGCATACTCTTTTTTGGTATGGAACTCAATTCTGTCTCCATTCAGCGCGACTGCGCTCAGTCAGTGTTAAACTGCCTGGAATATTTCAAGCAGTCAGCGGGAGGAGGCTCCTGGGTACATGGCATCCTCGACGGTGGTGATACCCCTCAGGTTGATGCACATGAGACCGCTCCAACACTGGCTACAGAGTCGAGTTCCCTGGAGAGCGTGGCACACCGGCAGCAGGCGGATGGTGATTACGCTTTTCTGCCGACGCACCCTAACCCCTTGGTCTTCAATGACCTTTTCTACGGACGGGGGTCCCTCTCGGGCAGGCGAGACGCGTCAGGGTCGACAGACGCCTCCCTGCAGGGTTGGGGTGCCGTGTGCAATGGGCACGCAGTGTCGGGTGATGGACGGGCCCCCGCTTGCACAGGCATATCAATTGCCTAGAGTTGTTGGATGTGCTACCCGCACTGAAGGGGTTACAACCTCTCGTGCAGAGCAAGCACGTGCTGGTCCGGTCGGACTGCACAACTGCCGTAGCATTTTTAATCGCCAGGGTTGCGTTCGCTTATGGCAGCTTATGGCCTCCTGCTGTGAAGTCCGCAGGGCCACACATATCCCAGGTGACCTGAACCAGACAGCCGATGTGCTTTCTCGTCAGCTGACGCCTCGCGGAGAGTGGCGACTCCACCCCTGCGTAGCCAGTAGTGTTGTTTTTGGCAGCCTGTTTTAATTTTAGTTTTAGTCTAGTCTTTGTGTCAAGCTGTCATTTTAGTTTTTATTAGTTTTAGTCACGTTCATACCCTTTTTAGTCTAGTCAAGTTTCAGTCGACTAAAAGTCTGAGCATTTTAGTCTTATTTTAGTCAGAATTATCCATGACTATTTTCGTCTAGTTTTAGTCGACGAAAACTGATGACATTTTAGTCTAGTTTTAGTCAATGAAAATTGTATTTTAGTCTATTTTTAGTAATGCAATTCTATTTAACCCAGTCAGTATGGTATAAGTACCTAGTAGTATAGACGAAACCAAAATTTTATTTTAGCCAAACCCATTTCAAACAAGGTTATCTTATTATATTATTGTTACCTTATAGACTCAAGAATACATCCATTCTAGACACGGAAGACGTCTGATTTGAATTTACAGCCATCGGTAGGGGTGGGAATCTCTAGGCCATGCGATTCGATTAAGATTCAGAGGGCTGCGATGCGATGATAAAACGATTCTCGATGCATCTTTTTCCTATACAAATTTTCTTTTTCTTGCTGTGTGACTATTAAAATCAAAGAATTTGTCATAACCCAGACCGATTTTACTTCCAATATCCTTTATTAATAAAACAAATGGAAGTGATTTCGCAAGTCAACTGGAAGGTTACATTTGCCAGCATTGCAAAGAACCAACAGGAAAAGAGTGACTGCCCTCAGTGCCCTGTAGTAGCATACATAATTCAGTAAATTAATGCAGACTATTTTGCACATAGTACTGGAGCTAGAGAGGTGTAAAGTTATTATAGTTCACTGAAGTATTTTTTGTCTGAGTGTTCACTTTAACGGGACTTTTATTTTGACGGGTCTTTGGGAAGACGCTTGAGTTATTGTGTTTGCCGATAGCTTCACTCAAACAGTAAAACGCTCGTAAAATAAACTCTCAGAGCAACTCTGGAGATGAAGTTCTTGTGTTCACATCCTCATACAGTGCAGACGCAGATAAATCCTCGACCATCACTCGTGTTGTATGTTAAACTGTGCACATAATTCACTCAGACATGCAGAAAAGACAGACGATATTTAAATAACAGGATTCCGCTCCGCATCTAGGTTAAAGCATCAGACGAAATAACGTTATAACATTTCGTCTCGTCTCGTTTTGGTCATCGAAAATGAAGAGACATTTTAGCATAGTTTTTATTTTGTAAACCACATTTAGTCTCGTTTTTATTCGTTAATAACATTGCATTATACATTTAATTATAGTCATCGTCACATGACCAGCATTTACGTTGCGGCTCATCTCGTTTTCGTCACGTGATAAAGGTTCGTTGACGACCATATTTCGTCATAATTTTCGTTGACGAAAGCAACACTAGTAGCCAGCTCATTGGGGACAGTCCGGGCGGGCTCAGGTAGACCCCTTCGCCTCCCTGGACACCACCCATTGCCGCTAAGGTACTCCCTGCCTCGGCACGGAGGCTCTAGCGCACAGCTGGCCACGGGACAAGCGGAAGTACGTCTTTCCCCCAGTGAGCCTCATTGCACAGACCCTGTGCAAGGTCAGGGAAGAGGAGCATCAAGTGTACTAGTTGCGCCATACTGGCCCAACCGGACTTGGTTCTCGGAGCTAATGCTCTTGACGACAGCTCCCCCCTGGCCGATTCCCTTGACGAAAGACCTGCTTTCCCAAGGGAAATTTACGTTATGGAACGTTATGGCATCACGGGCTAGACCTCTGGAACCTCCATGTCTGGCCCCTGGACGGAACGAGGATATCCTGAGTGGCCTAACCCCTGCGGCGGTTAAGACCACTACTCAGGCTAGGGCACTGGCCACTAGGTGACGATACGCCTATAGTGGTGCCTCTTCTCATCCTGGTGCTCTTCTCGAAAAGAAGACCCGCGGAGTTGCTTGATCAAGTGGGTGCGGTCCTTCCAGAGACTCGAGAATAATCTCTCCCCTTCCACACTGAACGTGTATGTAGCCGCTGTTGCCGCTCATCACGACCCAGTTGCTGGTAGTCTCTAGGACAGCAAAACCTGATCATTTGGTTCCTAAGGGGCGCGGGAAGGCTACCACCTCAACCACGCTCCGTACCCTCTTACGACCTTGATGCGGTCCTGGAGCCCCTCGGAGAACGCTCAAGAGGGTAGCGGACCTACAAGCATTCTCCGTGTCCACAGATTGCCTAGAACTCGGGCCCTCTCCTTGCTGGTCTTGCTGCAAAGGCTATAAAACCACTACAGCTGCTTTAGAACACAGTAGCACGCCTCGTCTTCCAACAGCCCAAAAGGGCTCATGTGACACCCCTCTTCATCTCTCTCCACTGGCCACCGTTTGAAGTCCGTATCAGATTCAAGTCACTAATGCTTGCCTACAGGACTATTACTGTGTCCGCAGAGCGCCTAGAGTTGGTAGTTTGCTGCCCCTTGCTGCCTATGCGTGGCGCGACATCCAAAAGAAGCCAAAACGTCTCGCTCGCCGCCCTTCTTTTTTTTTTCTCTCTCTCACGGCCTTGGTTCCCCCTAGAGGAGCCGGGCGTCCTTCGTGACCTTGCTCGTTCGTGCTTAGGGGAGGTTTCTGTCAGAAAGATGTCGGATACCCGAGCCAACGCGCGAGGGGGTTTGCGGGCCCATAGAGAACCACTAGAGGCAGGGAGATGTATGTAAAATAAGAAAAAATATTTAATTTCACTTCCCGACCAAGCCCTATCGGTATGACGTCGAGAGTTACGTGATGCAACTTTCTGTAATGTTTCGGGCTCCTGGGACCTCCGCGGCCCGTACGGGAGCCTCTGACACCTGCAACATATCCTATTTCTCTCATAGGTGGCTATCGTACGATGACCCCGGAACGGCCAGGGAGTTTTCAAGTGACCCAGATTCAAATTCTATAGCTCCTTGCGGCCCCCTCATTCGGTTCCCAGAGTTTGAAGTCGGTACGGCCTCGTTATGTAATATATTGCACGTTTTAGGGACGTTGTGGGCCATTTATTTTTCTGGAATATTTTTTTTGATTTTTTTTAGAGCTCTTGCCGTACAGCGAGGGGCATGGGCTTCGAATATGTGATGCAAGAGGGTGTGACGAACTAGCATTCGAAGCCCCAAGGTTTTTGTACAAAAATAAAGCAGAATATTGCTTAAAATGCTGGTCAGAGATTTATTTCTGTGAAAAGTGCATTTGTATAACACGTGAGCATTTTGACAGCCTGAAGTGTGCAACATACCAATACGGGGCGCTTCTAGGTTACATATCTGTAGGTTTGTCACAAGAAAATGGGTTTACAGTTTGAAAAATTGACCTTTACAGCATTGTCAACCATTCGCCTACACGGCTACTATCAAATAAGTTATGACTGGGACTTCCGGTGGTTCACAGGAAGTCCCAGTCGTAACTTATTTGACAGTCAGTCGGTAGGCTACTAATGTACACAACACTTTTCACACAAGAAAAAGCACTAGAAAACGTTCCCTAGGTTCTAGTAAGCCACTCTCTCGGTATGTGAAACAGGGGCCAACAGACTACCAGAATATAAAGTTTGGGGCCCCTCGATCCTACTGCGGCCCAACGGCTGCTGCCGACACTCTTAACCTATCCCATTCATTTTCATAAGCTCATGATGGACAAATGGGACAGAAAGGTCTGATCGACCTGCAATTCGCGCATATGCCTCGTCACAGGGCCCTGGGTCATGTTCTGGAGTTCCGCGCCCCTTGGACCTTGCTGACCTCTCACTTTGCCCAAAAAGACACGAGCGGCCTACATATAGGTTGCAAATGTACGCTCTAGAATACAGGGGTCAAAGGGTCACAGGGTCTTAATACTCGGTACGGTATACCGCAGGGGTCTCCCAAGCCGGGATAATGAGTACCGTGGTTCTCGGTCACCTCGAAGTATCTTATTCTTGAAAAAAGATTGAACCTTAATTTTGTTCAGTTTGCTCATTCAAGAGGGTCTTTCAGGCTACTAAATGAAGAAGCCTGCATGAGAGACTTTTGCAAACCGCACTATAAATCGTTTCCCACGGATCTAGAGAGCCACCCTCACGGTATGTTAAACAAGGGCCTACAGACTACTAGAATCTAAAGTTTTGGGCCCCTCGAGCACCCGGGGTCTGAACGGGAGCCGCCGACACTCTTAACTTATCCCATTCGTTTTCATAAGCTCTTGATGGACAATTAGGGTTGGGGTACAGAATGGTCTGATTGACCTGCAATTCACGTATATGTCTCGTCACGGGGTCCTGGGTCATGTTCTGGGGTTCCACGCCCCTCGGACCTCGTTGACCTCTCACTTTGCCCAAAAAGACACGAGCGGCCTACATATAGGTTGCAAATGTACGCTCTAGAATACAGGGGTCAAAAGGTCGTAGGGTCTTAATACTCGGTACGGTATACAGAGGGGGTCTCCCAAGCCGGGATATTGAGTTCTGCGTCCGTAGACGCTTCCGGAGACAGATTTCCACCTGGAAAGCAACTGCCTCACGAGGCCTTCGCAGGCACAAGTCCCCATAGAGATCAATGCGAGGGAGAGAGATGTTTTAAAAATAATAAAAAATATTAAATTTAATATCCCGACCTAGCCCTCTTGGTATGTCGTCGAGGGCCAACTGACGCAAGTTTCTGTAAAATTTCAGGCTCCTGGGGCCTTCGCGAATGGTACGGGAGCCTCTGACACCTGCAACCTATCCTATTATTTTCATAGGTGCCTATAGTACAGAGACCCCCGAACGGCCCCGGGGATTCCGAATGACCCCGATTCAAATTCCGTAGCTGCTCGCCGCCCCTTCATTCGGTTCCCAAAGTTTGAAGTCGGTACGGCCTCGTTATGTACTATATAGCACGTTTAGGGGACATTGTGGGTCGTTTATTTTTCTGGAATATTTTTTGTGATTTTTTTCGATCACTTGCCGTACACCGAGGTGTACGGGCTTCGGACATGTGGTGCGTGAGGGTGTGAAGAACCAGCATTCGAAGCCCCGAGTTTTCTGTACAAGAATAAAGCAGAATTTTGCTGAAAATGCTGTTCAGAGATGTATTTCTGTGAAAAGTGCATTTGTAAGCAAAATAAGCTTTTTAATAGCCTGAAGTGTGCAATATACCAATATGGGGTGCTTCTAGGATACATAGCTGTAGGTTTGTCATAAAACAGCTGTTTACAGTCTTAAAAATTGACAGTTTACAGTATTGTCCACTGTAAGCCTACGAGGCTACTGTCAAATAAGTTATGACTGGTACTTCCTGTGGTTTTGCCGAGTCACAGGAAGTGCCAGTCGTAACTTATTTGACGGGTCCTCATAGGTAGCTAATGTACACACCATTTTTAAGCTTCTGGAGCACATCTATGAGCCTTAATGCACGTCATTGTGAATATCTGTGACTCTCATACACTATACTGTAGGATTAAGCTATATAACTCTTTACTTAGGCTTATAATGACCCTTAATAGACTTTGTCAATCATTTACCTATAAGGGCCCCATAAGATAAGTTAAGACACGTAACACTTTTGGCGTGGCTCCCATAGGTAGCTAATGGACACACCATTTTTAAGCCTCTGGAGCACATCTATGAGCCTTAATGCACGTCATTGTGAAGGGCTAAGCCTCTCATACACTCTACTGTTGGTTAAAGCAATATATCTCCCTACTTAGGCTTATAATGACCCTTAATAGGCTTTGTCCATTATTTACCTTTTACCATTATTTATTATTTAAGAAATTGGCGTGTGCTACAAAGCGCTAAGGATTCCCAACCTGTAGCACAAAATCACAATTCACAAAAATGCATCCCACTCCTTACCTGTCGCATAGGAGGAGAATGTACACAGTTTTAAGCCTGTAGAGCACAATATTGAGCTTTAATGTACATTATCATGAAGGAATGTGTCGCCATAGGCTTTGTCCATTATATACCTATGAAGGTCCCATTAAATAAGTTACGAATGTACATGCCACATGTAACACTTTTGGCACGGCTCCCATAGGTAGCTAATGGACACACCATTTTTAAGAATCCAAAGCACATCTACGAGCCTTAATGCACTTCATTGGGAAGGGCTAAGTCTCTCATACACTCTACTGTTGGTTAAAGCTATATAACTCCATACGTAGGCTTATAATGACCCTTAATAGGCTTTGTCCATTATTTACCTATGAGGGTCCCATTAAATAAGTTACACATGTATTGTCATTTTGAGCATAATAACCATGTTTCAAAGCTGTAATAAACAGGTAATTGCCAAACTGAGTCACACACACTTTTGGAACGGCCACCCATAGGTAGCTAATGGACACACCATTTGTAAGCTTCTGGAGCACAACTGTTAGACTTAATGGACGTCATTGTGAAGGGCTAAGCCTCTCATACACTCTACTGTTGGTTAAAGCTATATTACTCCTTACTTAGGCTTATAATGACCCTTAATAGCCTTTGTCCATTATTTACCTATGAGGGACCCATTAACTACGTTACACATATATTGTCATTTTGAGCATAATAACCATGTTACAAAGCTGTAATAAACAGGTAATTGCCAAACTGAGTCACACACACTTTTGGAACGGCTCCCATCGGTAGCTAATGGACACACCATTTTAAAGCTTCTGCAGCACATCTGTGACCTTAAATGGACGTCATTTACACAGTAGAGTGCCTCTTATACACTCTATTGTTGGTTTAAGCCATATAACTCCTTGCCAAGGTTAAATAATGACCCTTAATAGGCTTTGTCCATTATTTACCTATGAGGGTCTCATTAAATAAGTCACGAATGTACATGCCACACGCTACACTTTTGGCACGGCTCCCATAGGTAGCTAATGGACACACCATTTTTAAGCCTCTGTAGCACATCTATGAGCCTTAATGCACGTCATTGTGAAGGGCTGTTCCTCTTATTCACTCTACTGATGGTTTAAGCTGGATAAATCATTGCCAAAGCAAACGAGACCACTGACAGGGGTCTTACTGTGTCTACGTAATTTTGGGCCCTTCGAATGAATCGCAGATGTGAGAAAACATTGTGTCGATGCACACCGGCGCTTTTATGTGCACGTTCGACTCGAAAGTCAAAGAAAAGGGCTTTGGGTTGTTTAAGCGTCTGTCACACAGCCGCTGGGCTCAAATGAGGCAGTCAGCTCCGAGACGGGGTCCCCCGGGGCGCCGGGTGGCGTTCGGGTCTTCGGGGGCGTCGGGCAAGCCTCCCTCAAGTTTAGGCTGCAAGGGAATGCATAGGTGTTCTGAGGATGGAGGCGTGGCCAGCGGGAAGCCACGCCCAAAATAGGTTACAAGGGGCACGCGTAGGCTTCTCGTGTACGTCGGGGTCCGGAGCCGGCCCGTAGGCTGCAAGGGGGATGTTTAGGTGCTCTTTGGGAGGCCCGGTCGCAACCTGATCGGCGCGCGTGGCTTAGGCTGGGACCGTACGTCGAGTCGCCCCCTCGTGGTTCTTCCCAAGAGAGCGCCTAACCCTTCGTTCCGTGACTCAAAAATAGGCACTTTGGGCATTTTTCTGGGGTCCCCCGGGCGTCGCCGCCGCCCCATGACGCTTCCGTTCGATCGCGGGCGCTCTCCCCTTCGTTTCGGCACCGCCGGGCGACCTGGGAAAAATTTGGGGGCGGCGCGCAGCGTCCATAATTAGCCATCCGGCGCGTGTCAACTAAGTTACACGTTACGTTTGATGGCCTTAGGATGCCAGGATGCGGGCTGACACCGGTTCCGCGCGTAGGTATTAGAACCTCACGGAGATGTTGGGCATAGCCCAACCCGCAGCTCTGCAGATGTCTGCCAGAGAGGTGCCATGAGCCAGTGCCCATGAGGGGTGTGCCTCACTCCCAACGGGCAGGGGCGAAATGAGATCGGTATGCCCTAACGAAGGCATCCACGATCCAGTGCGCCAGCCTCTGTTTGGAGACAGCCCTCCCTTTTGCTGACCTCCGAAACAGACAAAGAGCTGCTCAGAGCTACTGGGCCCTGCGTGCGGTCCAAGTAGAGCGCCGTGCGCGTACTGCACACAACATGTATATGTTGGGTCTTCTTCCCCGGTGGGGAGCACCTGCAGGTTCACCACCTGGTCTCTCGGGAGAGTGGTGGGAACTTTGGGCACGTTGACGGGGCAGGGTCTCAAGATAACGTGAGAATCCCGGCCCCGAGTTCTAGGCAATCTGTGGACACAGAGGGTGCTTGCAGATCCCCTGCCATTTTGGAGGTCAGCGCCATCAGGAAAGCCGTCTTTATCAAGACTGAGAAAGAGCGGCAACCCCGAGAGGCTCGAGGGGGGCGGGGCCTCTTGAGGCCCGCCACCTAGGTCGCAAGAGGGTACGGAGCGCTGATAAGGTGGTCACCCTCTCGCACCCCTTAGGAACCTAATGACCAGGTCGTGCTGTCCCAGAGGCTACCCAACACTTAGGTCATGATGAGCGGCCGTAGCGGCTACATACATTCCCAGTGTGGAGGGGTAGAGGTTACTCCCCAGTCTCTCTTGAGGAAGGGACAGCTCGTACCTGACCGAGCAACTCCGCGGGTCTTCTCGCCGAGAAGAGCCTCAGGACGAGAAGAGGCACCACATATGGGCGTATAGCCGCCCAGTGGCCGAAGCCCTAGTCTGAGTGACGTCCCAACCAGACCGGGGGTGGGTCACTCAGGATCTCCTCATCCCGTCCAGACATGGAGACCAGGTTTTGCCTGTGATGCCGTAACGTGCCCCTTCCCCTGGGGAAGCAGTTCGCCAGGGGGAGCGGCCAGGGGGGAGTTGTTGTCAGAGCCTTAGCTCCGAGAACCAAGTCCTGGTTAGGCCAAAAGGGGCGTTACTAGTACCACTTGATGCTCCTCTTCCCTGGCCTTGCACAGGACCTGTGCACTGAGGCTCACTGGGGGGAAGCGTACTTCCGCTTGTCCCGCGGCCAGCTGTGCGCAAGGGCATCCGTGCCAAGGGTTGCCTCGGACAGGGAGTACCAAAGAGGACAATGGGTGGAGTCCGGGGAGGCAACAGAGCCACTTGTGCCTGACCGAACCTCTCCCAAATGAGCTGGCTGCGCAGGGATGGAGTCGCCACTCCCCGCGAGGCGTCGACTGACGAGAGAGCGCATCGGCTGTCTGGTTCAGGACGCCTGGGATGTGTGTGGCTCGCAGGGAACTGATCACCTGCTGACTCCAGAGCAGGAGGCGCCGGGCGAGTCATGTTAGCTGCCGTGAGCGAATGCCAATGATATATGCCGCAGCAGCTGTGCTGTCCGAATGGACCAGCACGTGCTTGCCCTGCACGAGAGGTAGTAGCCTCCTCAATGCAAGTAGCACAACCAACAACTCTAGGCAGTTGAAATACCAACGCAGGCGGGGGCATGTCCACCGCCCCGACACTGCTTGCACGTTGCACACGGCACCCCAACCCTGCAGGGAGGCATCCCAAAGGGGACCCCTGTCCGCAAGAAGGTCATGGAGACCAGGGGGTTAGGGTTTGTCGGCAGAAAAGTGTGATGACCATACGCCTGCTGCCGGTGTGCCGCTCTCCAAGGAACTTGACTCTGTAGCCAGTGTTGGAGCGGTCGTATGTGCATCGACCCGAGGGGGACCACCCCCGCCGAGGATGCCATGTATCCCAGGAGCCTCTGAAATTGTTTCAGGGGGACCGCTGACTGTCTGATAGCTTTAGGCAGTTCAACACTGATCGGGTGCGCTCTGTAGTCAGTCGCACTGCCTCTGGGAGGCCGCGTGGGTGCGGGCTTCCTCATCGCGGGTCTCGCGCCCCCCGCGGGGGGTGAGCGGGGCCGCTCATGAGGACAGAGTCGAGTTCCATACCGAGAAAGAGGACGTTCTGCACCGGCGAGAGCTTGCTCTTCTCAGTTGACCTGTAGCCCCACCGATCTAGGTGCCGGAGCACCAGGTCCCTGTGTGTACACAACAGATCTCGAGAGTGCGCCAAACTGAGCCAGTCGTCGAGATAGTTTAGTACCTGCACATCTCCTTCCCTAAGGGGAAGGAGGGCGGCTTCCACGACCTTCGTAAAGATTCATGGAGACAGGGAGAGACCGAAGGGGAGGACCCTGTACTGATATGCCCGTCTCTCGAATGCGAACCGTCGGAACGGCCGATGTCGAGGGAGGATCGAGACATGAAGTACGCGTCCTTCAGGTCGATTGCCATGAACCAGTCCTGACACCTGACGGACGTCAGGATGCGCTTCTGCGTGATCAACATGAAAGGCAGCTATTGTGTAGGTGCCTGTTCAGAACACACAGACCCAAGATAGGGCACAACCCCCCGCCTTTCTTGGGGACAATGAAGTACAGGCTGTAAAAAGGATCCGTCCCTATCCTACTTCCCAGCGATGTGGCTGGGGTCGGGCCCAATGGTAGCCTCGATCCCCCTGAGGTCTTCCCACGAGGGCCGCTTCGCCATGGCTGCTGATGGGGCGATGGTCTCCTCTTCGCTGTCTCCTCCCGGGGGGGCCGCCTGAGTGGGGGGCGCCAGAGCTGGAGGGCGTTGAAGAGGACCAGGGCTGCTGGGAAGCAGACAGTGCACGGGACTCGACGGCCCAGGCGGCCGAGTCGCGGCACGGAGGACTGCTTCTTTACTGTCGAGAACCCTCCGGGGGAGGCCGTGTGCGGGTATCGCGCACCCCGACGGGTGGGGGGTGAGCGGGGCTGCTGCGGCTCGACAGTAACACCAACCAGCCCCCCCCCCTTGCGAGACGGGTGCGTCGAGAAAGCGGACCTTCTCAGCGTTACTCATCTGCGCAAGGATCGGCCAGAGGAGTTTCTCATGGACCACAAGTGTGGACATCGTCCGACCCAGGGCCCGCGTGGTCACCTTGGTCGCCCGTAGAGCGAGGTCGGTGGTGGCGCGGAGTTCCAGCATATGCGCTGGGTCGGTCTTACCCTCTTGGAGGTCTCTCAACACCCTGGCCTGGCAGGAGCCATAGCGTGGAGAGAGGAGGCAGCTTGGTCCGCCGCAATGTAAGCTCTCGACACCAGAGATGCCGAGACCCCACATGCTTTGGACGGGAGTCTAGGTCGAGCCACCCCATACTCGACCTGGGGGACAACAACGTATCCTCCAGCTGTCTCAACCTCGAGAGAAGAGAGGGTGACGGAACTTTGTTTGACGTGAAATGTGCCGGAAAGGGGCGTTCCAGGTCTTACTAAGTTCCTCATGCACTTCTGGTAAACATGGCACTGGGGGCGGGTGCGGCTTGGAGCCGCGCTCAAACCCGAGGCGCCATGTAGCCAGCCGCGAGCGCCGGGAAAGGCAGTGCGGGCACTGCAACCCAACACTCACGGCGGCCCGGGAAAGCGTGGCTGACATTTCTACGTCCGCTTCTTCGAACCCCCGAGGGAGGGAGCCCGAGGAATCGTTGGAGTCGGATGGCAGTACGTCACCCCCCGATGCTGCAAGAGACATCTCATCATCACGCATCGTGTCTGAATACGTGATTGAGGAATAAGACGGCGGACCGTCTCCTGGGTAACGGTCAGACGAGCGAGACGAGGTGTGAACGGTCCGTGAGCCAGTGGCTGGCGGATTATCGCTCACAGTAATCCTCATATCACCCTCGCTGCTTGCCGTAGCGGACGGCAGGGCCGTAGTCCTGCAGCCATGGAACGGGGAGCAAACGAGGTGGTGGCTGAGTCCCGTGGGAACACAGCCACCCGTAACGCAACGTCTGAATCATTACTGCCTGCAGTGCGGGCAGGACGTATCCACAACGTCTGCCCCAGCGTACTGGAAGCAGGCATCGTGTCCGTCCACCTCCTCGATGAGTGTGTTGCACCCATGAGAACAGCGGGACATGCCACACTGGAGAAATTTGCTCTTTTAGAAAGGAAATTTGCTCGAACACCTCCGGAACTGCCGAGACACCCAGGGGAGAGTCACTGCAGGAAGGGACCATCCGCTGTCCACGTCGTAGATTCCAGCAGAAAAATGATCACCAAAGATCGTAGAGAAGCTCATCAGATGCATAGGCTCTGAAGAACAAAAGGTGAATGTCATTCGCCAATTTTCATTGGCCTTTTCTAAATACTCAGAAGATGATAGGTTCTCAAGACAAACCCCATTCTGTTGGTTCGACACAACGCAGAGAGACCGACAGAAAGGGAACTAGAAAACTCCTGACAAGGAGGACAGGATCATGACAGCACTGCTGTTACGGCTGGCTCGTGAGCCGCAACATAAAATAGGCAAACAAACTTAATTTCAAATATTTAACAAGCTTTTATTTCAAAGTAAGAAATGAATAACAAACATATATTAATGTCTAGGGGAAAACACAAGTTACATGCGTCTAAAGTTAATAAAATATCTAAATAAGGTATAAGCAAACTCAAATAAACAGATGAAATTTCACAGCTGAGAGTGTCGTGACTCTAAATGACAGCTCCTTGATCACTCTGGGAATGGCGCTGATCGCCTTCTTGATCCCCTCGATCTCCATCCCGATCTCCCTTCATTAGAAAAGTCACTGGCTTTTATCCATCTCCAGTGTCCAAACCAATCGAGGTAATTGATAACACCGGGTGTCTTCTTAACACCGGTATTTCCCAATATCTCCAGCAGGGGTTGACAGACGACTGTAACAACTGCACAGATTGATTGGCTTGTGACTGCTTTCGAATCAATAGTGATACTTTGAAATAATCATCAGTCTGCACAGTGCATCAGACTGCGGAGATGCAAAAGGCTCAGGAAGTAAGGAGACCGCTTTGTGAAAGAGTGGGCACCCGGGCATGGCACAAAATGGTATGGGACAGGATTGACCTAGACACAATGGCCTCTGGAATGGGCCCGCTGTTTTGGTTGGTCTCCCTGGGCTCTCTCTGTCAGGGCTGCAAAGATTTCTTCTTAGCCAGCTGCTGGAGGGGAGTGGAAGCCCTCCTTTATGGGGCTCTCCTTCTCTGGGGTGCCGGCATGTAAGGGAACAATATATTTTATCCCCTCAGTCTACCCCAAAACCAAACCTTCACAAAACTTTTGGATGTTTTACTTTTTAAATTAAGAATTATTTAGTAATTTAGTATTTAGTTTTTAATAATACATTTAAATTGCATTTGGTCCCACAATGTATGGAAATAAGTACATTCTAGGAATTTGTTAATTTGTTTCTCTTTCCATTCCAGTGTGTGGAAGGCTGAAAAACTTTGCCTCTCAGCACCCAGCAGAGACTAACTGGCCCTGGCTGGCTGCCGTCTACCGTTTGCCTGCTTCAAACAAACTAAAGAAGCACTCAAGTGTAGCAGAGACAAAGGAAAAGACAATAGGCATGATGGAGAAAGAGATTAATACAAGTGATTGGCAGCTTGTCTGCAGTGGAGCCCTGGTGAACCAGCGCAGCGTGGTAGTAGCTGCCCATTGTGTTACAGAGTTGGGGAAACTACATCCAGTTGACACATCCAAAATCAGAGTAGTGCTTGGTAAACAGTACCGTAGCGATCTGAGAATGACCAAAGGATTGCAACAGTTACGGGTGAGCTTCACTAAGAACTAGATTATGTACACTGCCAGTCAAAGGTTTTGATACGCTTATTCTTTCTGTACTATACTCCTACTGAAATCATGTAATGACAGAAAAAATGAGGTCCTGTCTATGCTGGCTGCTTCAATTTCCTTTACTACATCTTTAAGACTAAAGGAAAAGACAAAAACAAGTGCTTACACCAACTGTATCCAGACTTTTGGCTGGTAGCATTAGTTTTTAATATTATTTGATTAACTGATTGTTTCTGAAACCTAATGTTTAACTATATGAGACAAATATTTGATTGACCAGGTATCCTTCATTACTGTGCATCCTAACTATGACCCCCTGGTGCTGGATTCAGATGTGGCCGTATTAAAGCTGTTGGACAAGGCTCGTATTGGAGACTATGTGCTACCAATCTGCCTACCAGATGAGACCACAGAAGACATCAGACTGAGCATAGTAATGGGTTGGTCCCTCCTACGTGACCAGCAGGATGGTGATATGGAGAAAGCTCGTGCAGGTCATGTGATGTTAGGGGATATTGTTCCTTGTGAGCAGCAGTATGCCAATTATGGTGTTCCAATCAGTGTGTCTGAAAACATGCTATGTGGAAGACAGAGCACTGGTGCTGATCAGTCCAACATTTGCCCTGCAGACACTGGGGGAGTTCTTATTCTTCCGCCTGTCACCTATGACACATCCACATCTCCACATAGACAGGCCTCACAGGAGTGGAAACTTTTAGGGTTGGTCAGTTTTGGATATGATTCTTTAAACTGCAACCCAGAGCTTTACACTGTCTACACTCGTATTACTAATTTTATTCAATTCATAGAGGAAAATATGAAATAGACTGGTATTTCCAGATTAAAACTCATTCATATCAACTTTTTTATTCTGTATAATACTACATTATGGGATTAATGCACATGATCATATACAAAAAAACAGGGTTGTTTCAAACCCATAGTTGGGTTTGCTCATATTGCCCGTATTTTACCCAACCATAGGTTAAAACAGCCCAGCATTATTTAGAGTGTACACTGGACAATTCAGTGATATTTTGGGCATGGACTTACTTCAAACCTTACATTAACCATTATAAAGGAGACAGTCGGAAAACAACATACGTTTCTACAAACACTTACTGGCTCTCAGGTAATGAATAGTTATTCAATATAATTTATGACTTCCAGTTTGTATATTTAGGGTTTTTTTTGTTTTACCCACTTACCCATCAACATTAATAACGCATACGTGTGTATCAATACTGAAGCCGTTTTTGGAGCCTGTTATGTCCCCTTTTAAATGTCTAGGGATTTCTGAGAATAACATTTAAAAAATAAATAAATGCATAAAGATGTTATCAGACCCCGGGCTCTGTTTTCAGATTGTGTGCTTCAATAAAACAGTCAGAAATATCACTTATTTTGTAATTTGTTCTTTTTTTTGCGTAGGTTGTGTGTTCTTCATTACATGGCAGGGCCGGCCCAAGCCTTTATGGGGCTCTAAGCAGAATTTTATTTGGGGGCACAAGATGGTACATACAATTGAATACAATTGAGTCAATTGTAATAGAATACAATTGACTATTGTCAATGCTTGATTATTCGCGCACTATACATCTAACACATCCAATTCTATTAGTTGTACTATTAGATGTTCAAGAAAATACATGTGAAATGCATGTGCATACTAACATACTACAACTCGCATATGCATGTAAACTTCATGCAGACCTACACCTATAGACACTCGCGTATACATTGTGGTACTATGAGAGGCCGAGGATCGTTTATTGGTGCATTCCTTTAGAAAAATACAACGTGAGAGTTCCTCCAGTAAGCAGTTTCAGTTTAATGATCAACAGAAAATGTCCTTGAATTACAACTAAAGTCTCTTCAGCATCAAACAAGGTCAACTTAAAGTTCTCTACTGTCTAGCCACGTGACTGCTCTTCTCTCACACCAAACAATGTCTCTTGTTAGTTGCAGCTGTTCTCTCCTTTCAGCAGTCTGGGTTTTGTAGTTCTCAACAGGCGGCCATCTTGCCTCCCAGCTTCCGATGTGGCCACCTGGGAGTTGCAGTTCTTTCCCAGATGGCCCCTTGTTCCAGCCATCTTAGGGGAATGTATCGTCCCTCTAACACACACCCTCTCATGATGCCACAACATATAAACTCAGTACATGCATATACATCTATAAACATTTGCATATACATATAAACATGATCTGTGCATATACACCTTTAAATCACTCATACAAACTTGATGCATGCAGAGTCACTTATAAAACGCGTGCACACATACTTAACAGGAAAGCTTTCTTTGTTTGTATAAATCTGCAAGTGATTCTTATGTGTATGTGTGTGAAATTTTCAGTTTAAATGGAAGGCATTTCAGTATAAAAGGAAGTCTGTGTCCAGGGGTGTGACCATGGTTGTTGCAGCTACTAATAACAAAATTATGTAGGGGTACTCAACTGGAAAGTGGCCTGTGTTCTGTGGCCACAGTTTTGTAATTCATCAGTTTAAAACCGTACTCACAGATGTTAAACTGTTCCCTCATTACCAAATCGTGCTCACGGATTATTAAACTGTACCCCAAATCTGTGCCCTCGATTCTGTAAACTGTACCCTCAATTTTTTAAATCTCTACCCACAAATTCATAAACAGTACACATAAGAATCACTTGCAGATTTATTGTCAGTTCTCAGGTCTGAGCACCGCGTGTGCTGCTCCGCCCCCTCGTTATCTCCTCATCATTAGTTCACTCTTAGCACCTGGGTCTGATCTCTATCGTTTCCTTCACTCTGGCTGTCTCTTGTTAGTATTCTGATTTCTTCCCTTCATATTCCCTCTGTTCCTCTCGTCTGGTGTCAGACCGTTATATGTATTTAGCCCTCTGATCCGCCTAGTCTAGTCTAGCATTATCTTGTCTTGTCATCTTTAGGAAATTATTTCACCATCCCGTCTTGTTTAGGCTCCTGAGCTGCTATTCTCCTGCACGTTGTCTGCCTTCTCTGTCTCCTTAGTGGCTGTCCTGGCGACCGGATTCATCAGTGTCATTCAAACCAGCGTCTCTGCCTCCTGGGACTCTTCCGCCAGCAGCCGCTTGTTGTTTCACCACAGCCACTACCGATTTGCCGAGGTTCCTCTTCAGCTCGCTGGAGGCGGACTTCCATCTCTCCGGTGAACAGACACTCCGTGGGGAGTGCTCGCTTCCCGTGGACCATTCTCCTTTGGATTAACCCTTGCCTTCCCGGGTAGACTGCTTTCTTGTGTATGGACCTTGCTTGTGAATGGACTGTTCTCTCCCTGGTGGACTACTCTTGCTCTTACGAGTCGGACTATTACTGGACACTCACCCTGGACCTTGTTCTTGCCGTGACTCCCCCATAGCCTATTATGGCCGAGCCTTTTTGTTTTTTTGCCCCATGACTTTTCCGCTTATTTGTGAATTATCACCTGTGTCTTGTAATAAAGCCTTGAATACCCTGCTCGTGACTTCGTACTCGTTCATAACAGAACGGTCTGACCAAACATGGAGTCAGCGGGGTCGGATCCTCTCCGCTCGGCTTTGGCACAACAGGGAGTCCTGTTGGGACAGCAATCCACCCGGCTCAACGCCACCATGCAGGAGCTAGGAGCCCTCAATGCCCAGTTTACCGAGCATGTCAGCCGTTTGAGGGTTTTCAAACAGGCGCCGTTCGCTACGAACCAGAACCGCATGCCAACAATCCTCCCATCTACAGTGGCGATCCTAACTCGTGCCGGGAATTCCTGTCGCAGTGTGCACTTTTGTTCTCTCTCCAGCCCCGTCGCTACATCTCCAAGGAAATCAAGGTGGCTTACGTCATTTCTCTCCTCTCCGGTTCAGCACGTGAGTGGGCACTGTTAGTTCTTAATGCCAAGGTGCCTTGCTGAGCCAGGTTCGAGGATTTCTGTAAGGAGATGATTGGTTTGTTTGATCGCTCGACCCAGGGGGATGAAGTGGCGGCCCAGTTATCCCAGCTAACCCAGAAGGGAGGTTCGATAACCGAGTTTGCTATTCGCTTGTGACTGGAATGAGAGCGCGCTACGCGCTCGTTTTCTTGATGGACTGGACCATGCCATATCTGACGAATTGGCACCCTTGGATCTACGACTGGAGTACCGCCTATCACGCCTGTGCCAGACAGTGCACCTCCCGTTAGTTCCTCACCCAATTCCGAGCCCATGCAGTTGGGACGCCTGCCCCTCACTCCCCAGCAGAAACAACTAAACCTGGCCCAGGGCCTCTGCCTCTATTGTGGCAAAGCTGGTCACTTCGCCCTCCAGTGTCCGCTAAAAACCAAGGCTCACCGGTAAATCGGAGAGTCTTGGTGGGCGCTATCTCTCCCTCAACCTCTCCATCTAGCCGCACCCAGCTACTCTTCAGGCTCATGTTCCAGGGGGCCTTCCACACTGGACACGCCCTCCTCGACTCCGGAGCCAAGGGAAATTTAATTGACGCCACCACAGCCCGCAGATGGGGGATTCCAGCTGTACCGCTCTCCAGGCCCATTGAAGCCCGGTTGCTCATGGACAGTCTCCTCTCCACTATCACCCCCGTCACTCCCTGTGTAAGTCTTCTTCTTTCTGTTAACCACCATGAGGACATCATGAGGATTCCCCTTGGAACCAAGTGGTGCTGGGACATCCGTGGTTTGTATAGCACAACCTTCACATGGATTGGGTTGACAACTCTCTTTTAGGCTGGAGCCTGTCTTGTCATATGTCTTGTTTGGGTCCTGTCTCTTCTCCTGTCTCTGTCTTGTGTTCCGCAGGTACCGCCCGCAGACCTGACCGGCATCCCGGCAGAGTACCGAGATCTCAGCGTGGTCTTCAGCAAGTCTCGGGCCACCTCTCTTCCTCCGCATCACTCCTACGACTGTGCCATCGACCTCCTCCTGGGCACTTCCCTGCCTAAGGGTCGTCTTTATTCCCTGTCTGGTCCTGAAAGGGAGGCCATTGAAAAGTACATTCAGGAATCTCTCATGGCTGGTCTTATTCAGCACTCATCTTCCCCCGCGGGCATGGGATTCTTCTTTGTTCAGAAGAAGGACGGCTCCCTACGGCCTTGTATTGATTATCGAGGTTTGAATGACATCACTGTAAAGAATAGATACCCCCTACCCTTGATGTCATCTGCTTTCGAACTCTTGCAGGGAGCCCGGGTCTTCACCAAATTAGACCTCTGCAATGCCTTCCATCTCGTCCGCATTCGGGAGGGTGATGAGTGGAAGACGGCTTCCAACACGCCAACGGGACATTATGAGTATTTGGTGCTTCCCTTTGGTCTTACCAATGCCCTAGCCATCTTCCAGGGTCTCGTCAATAGCGTCTTGCGTGACATTATTAACAAGTTTGTCTTTGTGTACCTGGATGACATTTTAATATTTCCCCCCTCTCTCCAGGAACACACCCATCACGTTAGGTGGGTCCTCCAGCGTTTGCTCGAGAACCAGCTTGAGATGTGCGGAGAAGTGCAAATTCCATGCCGAGTCAGTTACTTTCCTTGGCCATATCATTTCCTCGAACGGGATTAAGGCGGATCCAGCTAAAATAAAGGCTGTAGCCGAATGGACCAAAGACCTGCCTCTCCATGCGCCTTCTCGCAAACTGGCGTCCAAGTTCATTGGTCCATACCACATCACGAAGGTGGTTAATCCGGTGGATATCAGGCTCAGACTTCCTCCCTCCCTTGGTCAGGTTCGGCCTGTTTTTCATCTCTACAGGGTCAAGCCGGTATTTTCTTCCCCCCTCCACCCTGCCAGTAATCGTCCTGTTCCCCCTCCCCAACATCCAGTGGATGGCTAATCAGCTGGATTTTATGTCGTATCGATGTAGTGCCACTGGTTTAGATTGGTATTCTCTCTTATCAACTGGACTCGGTTTGACACAAACACATGAAACCTTTGTGCTTCATTATTGATGTATGTGAGAACAACTTGACAGTCGGTCCAAAATAATTCTTCATAAATCTCAATGTGAAGCTCTGATCTCAGCAGAACACTCAATCTGACTGCGGTCACAGCCGCTGAAAGTTCCAAACGAGGAATACTTGTGATCTTTAGTGGAGCAACTCTAGTCTTGGCCATGATAAGACTACAATGGACTCTATTTTCATTGTTCTTGTATCTCAGAATTGAGCATTCAGCTCAGAGTGCGGCCGAGCCCAGAACTCTGATAATGGGGGATTCTATTATCAGAAACATCCGTAGCAGGAATACAACTACATGCTGCTTTCCTCTAGCAACCGTCTCTTATGTGAACAGGGAACTTCGGAATATGTTAATGGAGAACAAGACTGCTAATCGAATCATCATCCATGCTGGGAAGAATCATATTCGGAAAAAGCAGTCAGAACTCCTAAAAAAGGATTTCAGTGAACTCATTGAAACACTTCAAGATCTTAAAGTTCAGTCGTTCATCAGTGGACCACTCCCAGCAGGGGGAACTAACATGTTGTCACGATTGCTTGGGCTGAATACATGGCTACAAAGAACCTGTGGTATAAAAGGAGTCAACTTCATCGACAACTTCAATGTTTTCTTGGGTCACAGACAACTCTTAAAACCGGATGGCCTCCACCCAAACAAACTTGGTACAAGACTGCTAAAGGACAATATCAACTTCTCCCTTCAGCATCCTTCAGTAGAGTGTGCAAATCCACTCAACCTGAATGGCACACACACACCCGGACAAAGTAAGAGTGACCAAAGGACTTTGCATCAGTTTCCGAGTTGTTGTGTGCTTGACACACCCTTCGAGGACATTGATAACACCACGCAGCCAAAACAAGCACTGCTCACGCACACCATCCTGGCTGAGCCTTAGGCATCGAGAGCCTTACAGACTGGCTGTGATGCAAGACTCAGCAACCAAGGATGACCTTCTGGAAAACAGCCAAAGAAGCCAGGAAAAAATATTTCAGCCACCGGAAACACCACAGCCACAGCTGCTCTCACCAGGCACATTTTCCCTCTCTCCAGCATCTCCACTTTTAAGCTTCTCACAGAAAATGGAGGAACTGATGTATGCTGGGACAAAACTCTCCCACTCTTTCACTGCAAGCCCCCAGACATCAACCATAAAACGGCGGGCCCCACAACCACCAAAGCCTGTGGGCCAAACTCACCATCCTCATCCAGGGAGAGATCTCCGGCCACTGGCACAATGCCAGGGCCAAAACCCTCCTACATCTGCTGGTGAACCAAAACTGATAACAGCTCCCAGTAATATGTGTCGGGTCTCCGCTACGATAGTAGCAACATTGACAAATGTTTACAGAACAAGCGGGAACCCAGTGTGCCTGTAGTTCCCTTTCTGTAGGTCTCTCGACGTTGTGTCGAACCGACAGAATGGGGTTTGTCTTGAGAACCTATCATCTTCTGAGTATTTAGAAAAGGCCAATGAAAATTGGCGAATGAAATTTGCTTGCCGGGCTCCTCCCCGGATGTCCGGGTATAAGAGGGAAGCCAGCGTGCTCATTCATTCACCTTTTGTTCTTCAGAGCCTACGCATCTGATGAGCTTCTCTACGATCTTGGTGATCATTCTTTCTGCTGGAATCTACGATGTGGACAGCGGACGGTCCCTTCCTGCAGTGACTCTCCCCTGGGCGTCTCGGCAGTTCCGGAGGTGTTCGAGCAAATTTCCTTTTCTAAAAGTGCAAATTTCTCCAGCGTGGCTTGTCCCGCTGTTCTCATGGGTGCAACACACTCATCGAGGAGGGGGATGGACACAAGGCCTGCTTCCAGTACGCTAGGGCAGACGTTGTGGATACGCCCTGCCCGCACTGCGAGCAGTGACGATTCAGTTGTTGCGTCACATGTGGCTGTGTTCCCACGGGACTCAGCCACCACCTCGTTTGCTCCCCGTTCCGTGGCGGCAGGACTACGGCCCTGCCGTCCGCTACGGCAAGCAGCGAGGGTGATATGAGGATTACTGTGAGCGATAATCCGCCAGCCACTGGTTTACAGACATTCACACCTCATCTCGCTCGTCTGACCGTTCACCAGGAGACGGTCCGCCGTCTTATTCCTCAATCACGTATTCGGATACGATGTGTGATGATGAGATGTCTCATTGGGGGTGACGTACTGCCATCCGACTCCGACGATTCCTCGGGCTCCCTCCCTCGGGGGGTCGAGCCCAGGAAGAAGCGGACGTCGAAATGTCAGCCATGCTTTCCCGGGCCGCCGTGAGTGTTGGGTTGCAGTGCCCGCACTGCCTCTCACGGCGCTCGCGGCTGGCTACATGGCGCCTCAGGTTTGAGCGTGGCTCCAAGCCGCGCCCGCCCCCAGCGCCGTGTTTACCGGAAGTGCATGAGGAACTTAGTAAGACCTGGAACGCCCCCTTTCCGGCACGTTTCACGTCAAACAAAGTTCTGTCACCCTCTCTTCCCTCGAGGTTGAGACAGCTAGAGGATACGTTGATGTCCCCCAGGTGGAGTATGCCGCCGTGGTGCACTCGTGCCCGTAGGTGGCGGCCACCTGGGGGGGGCTCGACCTAGACTCCAGTCCAAAGCATGTGGGGTCTCGGCATCTCTTGTGTCGAGAGCTTACATTGCGGCGGACCAAGCTGCCTCCTCTCCCCACGCTATGGCTCCTGCCAGGCCAGGGCGTTGAGAGAGCTCCACGAGGGTAAGACTGACCCAGCGCTTATGCAGGAACTCCGCGCCGCCACCGACCTTGCTCTACAGGCGACCAAGGTGACCACGCGGGCCCTGGGTCGGACAATGTCCACACTTGTGGTCTATGAGAAACTCCTCTGGCCGATCCTTGCACAGATGAGTAATGCCGAGAAGGACCGCTTTCTCGACGCACCCGTCTCGCAAGGAGGGGCTGGTCGGGTTACTGTCGAGCCGCTGCGGCCCCGCTCACCCCCCGTTGGGGGGCGCGAGACCCGCACGCGGCCTCCCCCGGAGGGTTCTCGACAGTAAAGAAGCAGTCCTCCGTGCCGCGACTCGGCCGCCTCAGCCGTCGAGTCCCGTGCACTGTCTGCTTCCCAGCAGCCCTGGTCCTCTTTGACGCCCTCCAGCTCTGGCGCCCCCCACTCAGGCGCCCCCCACCCCTGGAGGAGACAGCGAAGAGGAGACCATCACCCCATCAGCAGCCGCGGCGAAGCGGCTGTCATGGGAAGACCTCAGGGGGATCGAGGCTACCATTGGGCCCGACCCCAGCCACATCGCTGGGAAGTCGGATAGGGACGGATCCTGCCCCGTCTCTCCATCTGCTGGCCCCCTCCGGGGGGCTAGTGCCCACTTACTCTCTAAAAAGGAGAGTTTCCTCTCTCTCTGGGTTACCACAGCCGCTCTCACCCTCTGCACAACGGTGAACGGCAAACTCGACATTGCGTCATGGCGAAGCGCAATGTCGAGTATAAACACCAGCCCTCAGCACTCTCAGTCAGACAGTGCGTTGAGCTGCGCAGTCGCCAGGCAGGAAAAACAGCAGAACCGATTTCCTCCCCGGGGAACCTCCCCCGGCAAGGAATCCGTATTGCTAGCCATCGAACCACCCCCCGGAGGGACGATGAAAAAGATCGTACCTTAGTCCCCGTCTCATTCTGGGAGCCTGTCTGGCTTCCCAGGCTGTCAGACTGGCTAGGGAAGACGATCCGTCTCAGCTACGCGATCCAGTCGCCTCATGCCCTCCAAGTTCAGCATCTGATATACCTCAGTCAGAGGCTAGGATGTTCCCGTACTTCGGGCCGAGGTCACCACCCTTCTGGTGAAGGGAGTGATCGAGCCCGTCTCACCAGCCGAGATGTTCAACGGGTTTTACAGCCTGTACTTCATTGTTCCTAAGAAAGGCGGGGGGTTGCGCCCTATCTTGGGTCTGTGTGTTCTGAACAGGCACCTACACAGTAGCTGCCTTTCAGGTTGATCACGCAGAAGCGCATCTTGACGTCCGTCAGGTGTCAGGACTGGTTCATGGCAATCGACCTGAAGGACGCGTACTTCATGTCTCAATCCTCCCTCGACATCGGCCGTCCCGACGGTTCGTGTTCGAGGGAAGGAGGTGTGCGGGTACTAAACTTTCTCGATGACTGGCTCAGTTTGGCGCACTCTCGAGATCTGTTGTGTACACACAGGGACCTGGTGCTCCGGCACCTAGATCGGTGGGGCTACAGGTCAGCTGAGAAGAGCAAGCTTTCCCCGGTGCAGAGCGTCCTCTTTCTCGGTAGGGAACTCGACTCTGTCCTCATGAGCGGCCCTGCTCACCCCCCGCGGGGGGCGCGAGACCTGCGACGAGGAAGCCCGCACCCACGCGGCCTCCCAGAGGCAGTGCGACTGACTACAGAGCGCACTTGATCAGTGTTGAACTGCCTGAAGCTTTCAGACAGTCAGCGGTCCCCCTGAAACAATTTCAGAGGCTCCTGGGATACATGGCATCCTCGGCGTGGGTGGTCCCCCTCTGGTCGATGCACATACGACCGCTCCAACACTGGCTACAGAGTCAAGTTCCTTGGAGAGCGTGGCACACTGGCAGCAGGCATATGGTCACACGCTTTCTGCCGACGCACCCTAACCCCCTAGTCTCCATGACCTTCTTGGGGTTGGGGTGCCATGTGCAAACGGGCAAGCAGTGTCGGGGCGGTGGACGGGCCCCCGCCTGCGTTGGCATTTCAACTGCCTAGAGTTGTTGGTTGTGCTACTTGCATTGAGGAGGCTACTACCTCTCGTGCAGGGCAGGCACGTGCTGGTCCGGTCAGACAGCACAGCTGCTGTGGCGTATATCATTGGATTCGCTCACGGCAGCTAAACATGACTCGCCCGGCGCTTCCCAGGCACTTCCCAGGCGTCCTGAACCAGACAGCCGATGCTCCTTCTCTTCATTCGACGCCTCGCGGGGAGTGGCGACTCCATCCCCGCGCAGCCAGCTCATTTGGGAGAGGTTCGGCCAGGCACAGGTGGTCCTTTTGCCTTCCCGGACACCACCCATTGTCCGCTTTGGTACTCCCTGTCCGAGGCAACCCTTGGCACGGATGCCCTTGCGCACAGCTGGCCGCGGGACAAGCGGAAGTACGCTTCCCCCCAGTGAGCCTCATTGCACAGGGTCCTGTGCAAGGCCAGGGAAGAGGAGCATATAGTGGTACTAGTTACGCCCCTTGGCCTAACCAGGACTTGGTTCTCGGAGCTAAGGCTCTGACAACGACTCCCCCCTGGCCGCGCCCCCTGGCGAACTGCTTCCCCAGGGGAAGGGGCACGTTGCGGCATCCCAGGCAGAACCTGGTCTCCATGTCTGGACGGGACGAGGAGATCCTGATTGACCAACCCCCGGTCTGGGCTAGGGCTTCGGCCACTGGGCGGCTATACGCCCATAGGTGGCGCCTCTTCTTGTGCTGGAGCTCTTCTCGGCGAGAAGACCCGCGGAGTTGCTCGGTCGGGTACGAGCTGTCCCGTCCTCAAGAGAGACTGGGGAGTAACCTCTCCCCCTCCACATTGGGAATGTATGTAGCCGCTTCGGCCGCTCATCATGACCCAAGTGCTGGGTAGCCTCTGGGACAGCACGGCCTGGTCATTAGGTTCCTAAGGGGCGCGAGAGGGTGACCACCTTCCACGCTCCGTACCCTCTTGCGACCTAGGTGGCGGGCCTTAAGAGGCCCCGCCCCCTTTGAGCCTCTCGGGGTTGCTGCTCTTTCTCATTCCTGATAAAGACGGCTTTCCGCATGGCGCTCACCTCCAAGAGGGTAGGGGATCTGCAAGCACCCTCCGTGTCCACAGATTGCCTAGAACTCGGGGCCGGGATTCTCACTTTATCTTGAGACTCCGCCCCTGCTACTTGCCCAAGGTTCCCACCACTCTCCCTAGAGACCAGGTGGTGAACCTGCAGGCGCTCCCCACCGGGGAGGAAGACCCAACCTATCCGTGTTGTGTCCAGTACGCGCACGGCGCCTCTACTTGGACCGCACGCAGAGCCCAGAAGCTCTGAGCAGCTCTTTGTCTGTTTCGGAGGTCAGCAGAAGGGAGGGCTGTCTCCAAACAGAGGCTGGCACACTGGATCGTGGATGCCCTCGTTAGGGCATACCGATCTCTATTCGCCCCTGCCCGTTGGGAGTGAGGCACACCCCTCATGGGGACTGGCTCAGGGCGCCTCTCTGGCAGACATCTGCAGAGCTGCGGGTTGGGCTATGCCCAACAACTCCGTGAAATTCTAATACCTACGCGCGGAACCGGTGACAGCCCGCATCCTGGCAAGGTGTGGGGCCGGTAGGGCGTACGCCTGCGGAAGCCCTTCCCCCACCGGGGGGAGCAGTGGCGATGTAAATAAATAAAATATATAAATATAAATAAAAATAAAGAAATTTGAAGAAACATTGTATTTGATGACTTTTACTGTTACCGCCAATATATTTGTAATATCCCATACTACAACATAACATGCAAATTGTATTCATATGAAAGATTATATATATATACTGTATATACTGTATATATATATACTGTTTATACTTTTATATTTGAATGCCACCTCAAATTATGCCACAGAACTTTTTTGTCCTGGTTTTTGTAGTCGCTGTGACTTTTTTCAGAAAGTTCTTTCTGTTCTGACACCAACGACAGTAAAAACTCGACATCCATTCTCTGAGCTTTCTGAGCCTTTAGCACCCCCGCGTGCCCTCAGTGACTCTAGGCGTGTGACGTAAAATGCTTGATTCTTATTGGACGGTCCGTTTCTTTGCTTTGCAAATGGGGAAAGATTATTTAATACTAATAACTTTAATTTTTGAGGTTCAAGAAACATTCAAAGTGGAGAGGGGACAGATGGCACCCTTGTCTTGTACCCCTCTCTAGTGTAAAGGGCCTTGACAAGTTACCGTTTATTTTAATTCTTGCAGAGGGATTAGTATTTATATTTTGAATTACTTTAATAAAATTGTTTTGGAAATTACATTTTTAAAGAACACTTGTAAGAATATGCCAATTTACTGAGTCAAAAGCCTTTTCGGCATCTTAAAATAACAATTAAATAAAAGCTTAAATAACAGCTTGTAGGTGACTTTCCTGAATATAATTGATAATATGTAGAGTCTGTTTAATATTGTCTTGCATTTGTCTTCCTCGAATAAAGCCATCTTGGTCTGGGTTAACAAGTTACGGCATGATTAATTCAAGCCTTTTTGCTAGCATTGTAACAAATAACGTATAGTCTAAATTCAACACGGAAATTGGACGGTGTGCTGTGCAATCTTGTTTATTTTCCCCTTCTTTTGGGATCACTGAAATTATAGCTTCCCTCAATGAGGGTGGCAGATCGCCTCCTTGTAGGACCGTCTTAAGGAGTGGCAATAAAATAGGTATAATTTGTTGTCTAAATATTTTATACCACTTGGACGTAAATCAGTCTGGGCCCGGGGATTTGTTTAATTTGAGATTGGATATAGCTTTATTTCATTCTTCCTCAGTTATATCTGCGGTAAGCCTGGTATTAAAAGAATCAATAACACGAGGGAGAGAGAAAATATTCCAATTTGACCGGGTCTTTTATCTGTGTTTGCGAATATAATCGTCTATAATAATCTTAAATACATTTTGATTCAGATGTTATAAAATATATTAATGATATTAAATCTATTAGTCCCTTAAAAAGGAGCAATTTCTTCCCGGGGGAGCGTAGACAGAAAGTATAGTTATCAAAGTGCCCTCAATTCTCCCAGTTATCATTATAAATCTACATTCCCTATCTTTCATTTCATAAAGGTGTTCATATTGTGGAAATATTTTTCAGTTAAAAGTATGATTTAATTATCAATATAATCAATAAGTGTTTTCTTTCATTAAATCATTAAGCTGTGTGCTTTTATCATGTGCTTGCTATTTTACTCAGTGAAAAGTTACTGTGGCAAACGGAGTGAGACAGGATAAGTGGGGGTTGGAACCATAAATTGTCTAACTAAGTCAGCACACACACACACATAAAGAGTCACACAGAAAAGAAATGTTATGAATCAATCCACTGCATTTGTTTTAAGTATAATCATGAGTTGTGATGTGTTTTAATGAATCATAGGATTAAGAAACAACGCTACATAATTAAAAGCATTAATCAATTAATGGCACCCCAGATACAGGCACCATTGATGCACAGACCAGGGGGGAATCTTCAGTACCAGCCCTGGTCGCACAGTGACATGACGGCAATAACAAGTAAGTTGCCACCCTTTACCTCAGGAGGCAGCAGATGGTTGAGTAAGCTGACAGCACTCAGCCATGGCACTGATTTGGCTTTGGGTGACTTGAGATGCCTGTTGGGTCAGATACTGACAGCCTCACAAATGCAAAATTTAGAGCTCGATGCAAATACTACGTATGTTGCAAATGAGACACCATTTACCAGAGTAAGCACTGTTGTAAGCCAAACTCTTCGTCGACTATATCCCGTGCCACCAACCGTGTACCTGAATATAAAATTCCGCATTAAACCAGGTGAGACTGGAGCAGCCTATTATTTCCGTTGTGCTGCTGAGTGGGAACAAATGGTGGAGGAAAACAGTTTAAATAACCCCGTGACACAAGACATATTTAGAACAGCAGTAATGACAGGAGCTCCAAATGGAGTAAAACAGGCAATGGAGAATAACCCAGATATCCCAGTGGCAAGTATATGAAAGACATTTAGTGCACCACACAGACAGAGCAGTTGAAAGGGCCACTAAGGAAGAGGAGGAACTTGAAAGAGTTAAAACACAGCTGTTAAAGCTACAGTTAGAAAAAGCAAAGGGCGAAGGTGTGACAAAAAAGGCTAGACAAATGCCACAGCATGACCACCCCAGAGATCCATATGAAGGGCCCCCATATAGTGGTTCACCCTTCGGGGGACCACCACAAGTACAGCAGCACATGACCCCACCATGGGGCCAAGGAACAAATCATAGGCAGGGATCCCACTGGAGAGGAAACAGAGGCAGACAGGGAGGACGAGGGAGAAGGGGGCAGAGCGGGACACAGTGTTACATGTGCGGTGAAAATGGACATTGGGCAAGAAATTGTCCACGAAATGGGTCACAGACTCAAGGCCAATACAGCGGTCCACCTGCGGGGGGATGGGGTCCCCGAGGAGGTGGTTCCGGTGGTCAGGGCAGGGGACCACAGACCCCACACAACCCGGGGCAACACTTCCCGTCACCCTCCAACCTACAGGCGCCTGTGCACCCAACATGGGGCCCGGAGGGTGGGGCGGAGGAATGTTGAAGGGGCCCACAGAGAACCACCGTAAGAGGAATGGCCGAACCTCTCATGGAGATAGTGGTGAGTGATCGACCACTACAGGCTCTGGTGGATACTGGGGCCACATACTCTACTGTAACTAAGGGCACAATTGATAATAGTGATCTGACGAATCGCACAGTGGGAGTAATGGGGTTCTCTGGTGGGGTGGAAAAATGGCCTATGACCAAATTGTTGAGAGTGAAAGTCGCCAATCAGACATTATCGCACTCGTTCCTGTACTCTTGCAATGCTCCCATCCCCCTCCTAGGCAGAGATTTATTAATTAAATTAGGAGCTAGTATTCTATGTTCAGCTGAGGGAGTGATAGTGAAATTTCCAGATGGATCATAAACAAATTGTTCTCTTTCAGGTCACACCACAGACAGTCAGTGGATGTTAACATCATGTGGTGAGCTAGAAGATGCTGACATATATTGGGTGGAGCTAGATTTGAGTGTAGCCCCCAACAGTGTTGTGTCAAGGTATAACGAACATCGTCAGTGGATCACAAACATTGACATATTTCTACCACCCATAGACCCCCTACATTGCACATTGTTTTATGACAGGAATGACACCACACAATACCAAGATCTGTTCCAGGAAATAGAGGACAGCAAATGGGTGTTAAGGGGATCTGGTCTTATGGTAGGAAAAGAAGGAGTAGTGGCACCAGTTCTATTGACAGAAGAGCAGATGAAATGGTATGATATGTCAGATACAACAGCACCACATATCTCCTTAGCATTGCATCCAAACCATGAGGCTAGGGAGCTAGGCAACATGACTAAGAGACTGTTAGCAGCTAATGATAGGAAGCCCACAGAGATGTGGGGTATCCTATATTCAGATACACAAAAAGCATATTGGGTGCAAGACCAAACAGAAGACACAGGGGTGTTGACACACAAACAGATCTCTAGATGCCATGGTAGGGAGCAGACAGACGCTGATGGAGCAGAAAATATGATTAACACATTGCCATATAATTTATGGTCCCAGGGACCAACAGATGTGGGGTTTTGCAATATCAAACCTGTTAGCTTCGAATTGACCACCACCACACCTATTTGGGTCCCTCAGTACCTCAACAAACCAGAAGCAGAATAAGGTGTAGCCACCACTGTTTCTGGACTGATTGATAAGGGAGTGATAACCCCTTACAGGTCCAATTGGAACACACCAATCTTCCCAGTGCCTAAACCAGGCACCAAGAGGTACAGACTGGTGCATGATTTACGTAACATCAACTCCATTGTAGCAACACCTACAATGAATGTACCAAACCCATATACTGCTCTGTCTATATTGACCCCAATGCACCAATGGTTCACGTGTATTGATTTGGCAAATGCTTTTTTCTGTATACCAATTGCTGAGAAGTGTAAAGCATGTTTGGCTTTCACTTATAGAGGCTGCCAGTACTCTTACAACAGACTACCCCAGGGGTTTATTTTGTCACCAGGAATTTTCAATCATGTCTTAAAACAGCAGCTACAGGACTGTAGCTTACCTGAGAACTGTGTCATGATCATGTATGTTGACGACCTACTCTTGGCAGCCACAACTGAAAAGGCGTGCCTAGATGCTACCAGAGTTGTGTTGCTTCAGTTGCACAAGTCTGGTTTCAAGGTAAGCAAGGACAAACTGCAGGTGTGCAGACCTTGTGTTACATTTTTAGGCCGACTGATCACGGCACAGGGATCAACTTTGACAGGGACACAAAGACAGGGTATACTCAGCCATCCAAAGCCAACTACAGTGAAAGATATGTTGTCGTTTTTAGGCCTCACAGGATTCAGTAGGCACTATATCCCCATGTATGTTTCGCTGACTACACCACTCAGGCAGTTGATTAAAGAGCATGGCATGAAAAATCTGAAAGCAGAACTTCAGTGGACACAAGAGGCTGAGCGAGCGTTTATTGATCTGAAAACACAATTGGCTAATGCAGCACACCTGAATTGTGCTAACTATGAGTTACCTTTCTTCCTGGATGCCTCAGAATCTGGCTCCAGCGCACATGGTGTCCTGTTTCAGAAAGACCAAGGTAGGAGGAAAGTGTTGATGTATGCTAGTGTGTTGTTAGACTGTGTAGAGCAAAGACAACCACTTTGTTCTCGATTTGCAGCTGGTTTAGCTAAAGTTGTGCACAAAACATCACACATTGTAATGGGCCACCCACTGACAATACTCACCACACACTCCATCATGTCATTCGTAAATTCAGCATCATTCACGTTTTCACCACTGAGACAGAGAAGAATAGTTAAGATTTTGACCAGCCCCAATTTCACATACACACATGAAGGCATTAATATGGCTGATCTGATGGGAGATGGACAGCCGCATGACTGTGCACCCATCACCGAGAGAGCATCCAAAGTAAGAGAAGATCTGTCTGCAGTGCCATTGACAACCCCACTGCCAGTTATGACATTGTTTACAGATGGTTGTTGTTTCAGAGCAGAGGATGGGAGCCTGAAGACAGCCT
>NC_079892.1:0-4136 GCF_024868665.1 Triplophysa rosa | reverse complement strand
GAACAATCAGTCTGGTTGCAGCATGGAGGTATATGCTCGCCAGATGGTCTATGGCAAGCGCCAGACGGACGTCCGGCATTGCCTGCCTCTCTGACCGGTTCAATCTTGACTCAAGCTCATGGGGTAAGCCATGTGAGTGACAAGCAAATGATGAGAGCTCTCGAACATTGGTGGCATCCGTTTTTGCAGTCCATGGTGTCAGGTCATGTGACAAGTTGTTGTATCTGTCAGGAACACAATGTAAAACCCAGCCTCAAAAAGGCTCTTTCCCATTAACGTCTGGTCCGGGGGAAGAAATTGTGATAGACTTCACAGATATGATCGCACGGGTACATGGCAAACGCTATGTTTTGGTGATTGTTGATTATTTCACTGGTTGGCCAGAAGCATATCCTGTCGGCCGAGAGGATAGTACGGCTGTGATAAAGTGCTTAATCAATCAATACATACCACACTATGGGTTCCCACGTCGTATCAGATCCGATAACGGTAGCCATTTTAAAAATGAACATCTGAAAGTGGTTGAACAGGCTCTAGGCCTCACACATGCGTATGGTGCCTTTTACCATGCAGCCAGCCAAGGTAAGGTTGAACGCCTTAACCTGACGATTAAACTGAAATTGGCTAAAATCTGTGCACAGACTAAATTAAACTGTCTGTCAGCCCTACCCATTGCTCTCATGTCTATTCGTTCTTCTGTTAACAGGATCTCTGGCTTTACACCTTTTGAATTGCTTACAGGTCGTCAATTTCCAGGCCCAACCACGGCGTTAAGAGAGGACAGCGTGCAGCCATTGTCACATACTGTGTATTTTGATAAACTAACCGCTCTGATTCGAACCTTTTCCCATCAGGTAACCCCTGTTCCAGCTGAGCCACTCACCCCAGTCACAGCTGACTGGGTAAGGATCAGGACTTTCCGCAGAAAGTGGAGTGAACCACGGTGGTCACAACCCCAACGACTAACAGCTCGCGCCTCACACTGTGTGCAACTACAAGGAAAGGGAGATACTTGGTTCCATTTAACATCCTGTGTAGCTTGTGACCCCCCTTCTAGGTCTCTTGCTGACACTGGTTTGGACCTGAGGACTCAGGTCCAAGAGAGGGAGGATACACAGAGTGACGGTAAAACAGACACTGAAATTGCCACTGGACAACACCAACAGCTCCAAATTACACACAAAACAGGCGACATTTTCACAAGCCCACACACAGAACCATTGGCACATTGTGTAAGTGCTGACTGTGCATACGGAGCAGGTATAGCTAAACAGTTCAAACGCGATATGGTACAGAGAAAGTAATTGACCAAAACAAACAACCAGGTGAATGTGCAGTAACTAAAGAAGAAGATGGCAGAATTATTTTTCACCTAATAACTAAAGAACAATGTACTGATTTACCAACATATGACTGTTTCACAGAGAGCCTGAAACACATGAGAGATTGGTGTGTGGCTAATAGAGTAAAAAGAGTCTCAGTACCCCGGCTGGGGTGTGGTCTAGATAAACTAGACTTCAAGAAAGTGCAAAAGATTCTGAGTGAAGTGTTTACGGACGTGGACATACAAATAACCATTTATTCCTTATAATCAAGTTTTCATTATTGTGTGATTTTGAGTGTTTTTCAATGTTTTTCAATTTTCAGGTTTGAAAGTGTATTTTTAAGAGTGTTTTCTCACAAGTTTTAAGGTATTAAGTTTTTAAGAAGTGTTGATTTTGTAAAGATAACAAGACATTACTAGAGAGGGTGAATACAACAGCAACAAGATGAAGCTGTGGGAAAATTGGAAGTTGTTGTGTGTGTTAGGGATAATTGCAGGAACCATCGTAGGGATAATTTTTGGAATACAAAAAAGTCAGGAAGGTAATAGCACCACACCAAAAACTAGACACAGAAGGTCAACTACATCAACAGACCCGTGTTTGCAGAAGTATGGGGGAATAGAACTGGATTATCTCAATGGGTCAGGGGGAAGTTTCACGTTCGATTTGTGTGCAGTAATTGATTGCGGAGGAAAAAATAGCTCTTAGTAGATGAAGAGGATATGTGACCTCTTACGAGGTCAAGAGAGGGAATTGTGGAAATATTTTTCAGTTAAAAGTATGATTTAATTATCAATATAATCAATAAGTGTTTTCTTTCATTAAATCATTAAGCTGTGTGCTTTTATCATGTGCTTGCTATTTTACTCAGTGAAAAGTTACTGTGGCAAGCGGAGTGAGACAGGATAAGTGGGGGTTGGAACCATAAATTTAACTAAGTCAACACACACACACACACAACACAAAACAGGCGACATTTTCACAAGCCCACACACAGAACCATTGGCACATTGTGTAAGTGCTGACTGTGCATACGGAGCAGGTATAGCTAAACAGTTCAAACGGCGATATGGTACAGAGAAAGTAATTGACCAAAACAAACAACCAGGTGAATGTGCAGTAACTAAAGAAGAAGATGGCAGAATTATTTTCACCTAATAACTAAAGAACAATGTACTGATTTACCAACATATGACTGTTTCACAGAAAGCCTAAAACACATGAGAGGTTGGTGTGTGGCTAATAGAGTAAAAAGAGTCTCAGTACCCCGGCTGGGGTGTGGTCTAGATAAACTAGACTTTAAGAAAGTGCAAAAGATTCTGAGTGAAGTGTTTACGGACGTGGACATACAAATAACCTTATAACTTTATTCCTTATAATCAAGTTTTCATTATTGTGTGATTTTGAGTGTTTTTCAATGTTTTTCAATTTTCAGGTTTAAAAGTGTATTTTTAAGAGTGTTTTCTTACAAGTTTTAAGGTATTAAGTTTTAAGAAGTGTTGATCTTGTAAAGATAATAAGACATTACTAGAGAGGGTGAATACAACAGCAACAACATGAAATTGTGGGAAAATTGGAAATTATTGGGGATGTTAGGAATAATTGCAGGAACGATCGTAGGAATAATCTTTGGAATACAAAGAAGCCAGGAAGGTAATAGCAACACACCAAAAACTAGACACAGAAGGTCAACTACATCAACAGACCCGTGTTTGCAGAAGTATGGGGGAATAGAACTGGATTATCTCAATGGGTCAGGGGGAAGTTTCACGTTCGATTTGTGTGCAGTAATTGATTGCGGAGGGAAAAATAGCTCTTGGAGGGGATATGATGTGTATGTGTGTGGGATGGAAAGGCCAGAGCCTATGTGGTGCTCCACATGGGGACATGTGTGGGTAGCAACAAACAGGAACTTTAAAAACTCACACAAGGCCAATAAGGTGTCCATACAGAGAGATTACGGTAAATCACAGAATCCAATCACCTTTTCCATAAGGGAACAGAGAGGACACATTTATGAGAAAAAATCTGAGAATAGCAGAACAGATACTTGTTGGGGAAGACATGGGAACTCATATTTCCTCATGCTAGGGGTAGATGTAAGTGGTAAGGATCCAAAAACTTTACTAAAAATAAATATAATTGAACCCAAACCCAAACCAGATAACACTTCCGAGACACTGCCAGTAAAAAACCCAAAGAATGAAGTAGTAGAAATTGATTACACTAGGTTACAACCAGAAGACATAATAGAAAAAGCCACAGGGTATGGGGAAAACAATTTATGGCTGGAATGGATAATTACCACAGCCAGAGAGCAAGGATTAGATGACTGTGTAGGTTGTGCTAACGCAAGACCCCGCCTACACACGGAGCCAGCTCCACTGCATCCTGGAGACAAATGGGGATATGATTGCATGTTAGCTTTGACAAGAGAAGCAAATCCAAGAAATTGTAGTACATTAGCAACGATATTCCCACCAATTACCAACCGTTCAAAGACAGGACCATTTACACCACAGAGAGCAAATTACACGTGTTTTAACATTACACGTAACTCACCAACAAGTAACCTAGGGGAAATAAGTAGTGATTGGTGTAATCAGATAGTGTTAGATAAAGGGACACAAATAGGAACATGGGCTAGAGCAGGATTGTATTACTATTGTGGAGATCGTAGACTGTTTACTAGAATACCTGAGGGAGCAAGAGGAGTGTGTGCTATGGTAAGGTTAGGAGCCCCAATAGCCCTGATAGGTGAAAGGACTGTGAAAGTGGAAAGCATGAATTCAGCCACACTTGCCAGAAGAC